>NW_015378381.1:0-37853 GCF_001204775.2 Aspergillus nomiae NRRL 13137
CCCATACCAAGATGCCACCGGAGCCCCCAAAACCAGGAAAGAAATCGAACTAGAAAAAAAGAAAAAGGATAGTATGCCAAACTCACCTCTCATGCGAAACCCCATCGGCACTCTTCCCGCCCTTCGCGCTCGTCTTACCGGAACCCTGGGAAGGAGAGGAACTCGTCTGCATGCGCAAGCTCGCCGTAAGCACGAACTGGCCAACGGCAGCACAGAAACCGCTCAGGAAGGCATTGAAGGGCTGTTTTTATAACAATCGGTTAGTCTATCGTTTCTTCATCTTCATCTAATTCCCCATTCTGACAATAGTGGGTTGGATAGCAATGCCCGCATTGGAAATTGGGGACAGGTAGTCAATGGTTGTTGTTTATGGATGTAGTATATCGGAGGGGTTTAAAAAAGTAGACGTACATAGTTGCCCGCTACAACACAGTAGACGAATTGGATGCCCCCGACAAGAACCAGGAATGCCATGAAGACGTCCAGGAGCATTGTTCGTTGCGGCGTGGTCGCCACGTACTGCTGCCAGACATGGTGGATGATGTCCGAGACGGAGGAGTTGGCTGTGAGGGTCTTGGGGCCGGACGAGAGGGATTTGGTCGCGGTGGGAGTCGCCGTGGCGGCGGCGGTGCGTTTCGGAGGCATGGCGGCGTGGGTGGTGTGTATGTTTCTCGCGCGAGGAGCGAATTGTTGGCGTTGTCGGAGGTGCTGATGAAGCTACTGTGTACAGTACTGTACTACTCTGGCCGCGGCATTGGTTCCGGTGTCAGTCACGTGATATATAGTCTGGGCCGCGTACTGCGGCGTAAGATAGTAGAATGGTAGGGAGAATAAGTGTATTATAGGGGTTAATTTTTAGAGAGAGGTGGCTATTTGTCTTTGGAAAGTATAGGTCTCATTTTGTAGTCCATGGGTTCCATGTGGCATACTATACATTGCACTATAATACAGGGAATAATAGACCGCAAGCTACCATTTTATAGAGCGTGTAACCCCACAAAATCCAGATCAACTGGACAGAAGCACCACGCAGTCGTATGTCGTAGATCGTATATCATTAAGATTGGAGAGTTTTGTCGTGATGTGAACCAAATCAAGAGGCAGAGGTGGGAGGCGTTCGCATTATAGAAATTGAGAGGTGAGAACTGGATGGATAATCATCCTGTAGACGAGACTTTTGTGCCAATCTGCGCTAGAGATGAATGAAACGTAAGGGTGACCTCCAGGGTCACAGTCGAGTCAGCAATTAGGCACACCCTGGCCCGAAAACATTAGGTGTCAGTTGATCAGGTAAACCAGCCCGAAACATTGTTTTGCATGTTGCCCATAGGGTTCGTGGGCTGTACATCTTGCATGTCCATCTGGAAGTCACGCATCACTTGATCCCATTCGTCCCAGTTGAGCTGCAAGTTAGACGAATCTTGTTGGAGCTCAGGAGGCAGAGCAGAGCCCTCGGGAATGCCAATCGCTGGCGCCAGATTGGCAGCTGGCTGCTGACCAAGAGAATCTGCAGGCGTTGGCAAAGAAAGCCAGTCCACATCAGGGAACAAGTCACTCATCACCCCCATTGGTCCTCCTTTCCTGAGATCGAGGCCACTCACGGGCGGGTTACTCGATGTAGGACCAGGCAAGGTGCTGGGCGAAAACTGGAAATCTGGGATGCGTGGCAACATCGGAGGATCTATAATTTTTGGCCCTTCCGGAATGCTCAGAGATACAGCACTCGAGGAAGTGACCGTGCTGGGCCCAGGCTGAGCGTGCATCTCTTGCTGTAGTTTAGCTCGGTGGTCGGCTGCTCGCTTCATCAGCCGGGCGAGCGGCCGCCAGAGCATGCCCTTTTTATGTTTTGCGGTCTGCAACCACCCCCCATAGAGTGTGCTCACGGCGGCCCAAGCCCGCTCAGTCAGAGGATTAATGGGACGCACACAGAGTTCGGCCAGGACGAAGGCAATCGCATGCCACTGCATATTGATCGCAAACATCCAGCCCCATTTCTGTGTGTTCTTATCGGCCGTTAATAAACGTGCGAATTCGGCTACCTCAACCGAAGTCAGGAAGAGACTTTCGCGGGAAGAGTTGGTCAAGTTTATCCCCTGATATGGCCGTGTCATCGGATGGTGGACCACCAGCCACAACTTTGTCAGAATGAGGCGAGCAACTGTCGCAGTGACCCATTGGATCGGAACGTTCATATCGCAATGTTGGATATACCTTTCCTCGATGCGCTTGTTGATGATTTGGATCAAGTTGCCACATTTCTCGGGGGAGGGCTGTTGAGGTCCAGGAATATTAGTATTTGGGCATGAATAGCTCACTCGCCGAAGAGCAATCGTGATCTCAAAGCGCATGAGGCTGAAACTCATTTCTGTAAAGCTATTTCTTTCTTCAGGTGGCTCCTGCATCTCGGGGCAGATGTCATCATCATTGATATTCAATGGAAGCCGTGTATCGTACATTCTTTCGGTAATCTGAGTCTCGGTGCCATGGTCCTCAGATGATCGAATATCCAGCAGTCCGATATGCCACCACAATCGTCGGCGCATCTCCGTTTCAAATGGTTTTAGACCGAAGTTCGTTCCATCTCGATGTAGTCCTAAACCTTGGGCAAGCCGAATGACGAGAGAGGTCATAGACCAAACAAATTTAGTATCATCTTCTCGGCGTACCGCGATCAGGAATATCACAGCAGCTTGCAGAAGCATCAGGCTTTGCGTATTCAAAAGGTTCGCCTTCGATAATGCCTGCTCGACAGCGAACCGATATCGACTTACGGCAGTGTCGCGCTCTTCTCCGAGTAGAGTAATGCATTGGTCCGGTGTCAAGCTTATTATCGTTACGAAATACATTGAGAGTAACAAAGCTTCGGAATTTTTGTCCAGCGCGTCCGGATGGTCAGTGGCGTTCGTAAACAATTGCTTAGCCGACGGCTTATGAATAATGGGTATCAAGGGATCCACATTTTCCAAATAGGCCTGCCAAAGCAGTGGGACTTTCGATGGCGGAGGATGAAAACTACGAAGCGAGTGCGAAAGGGAGTAGAATCCAAACAAGAACCCGTCGTGGTTCGTTGAGTGAGTCGAAGAGGACGCCGGAGAGGGATGATCTTCATCCTCTGACGATGACGGGTCCAGTAGGTCCTGAAGCTCTTCAATCTAATGCCGAGTCAGCATCGAGTACGCCGAGGGAGAAATAGACATGGTGAAATCAAGGGTACAAGCCCACCTCGTCTCCCAAGCTGGCCCAAAGCCGGTTGCTGACGTATCGGCTCCGGCCTTCTTCAATCACCAATCTTCCGAACTCATGCTCCAAGTTTCGCGGCTTTCGCTTCGGGTCAAATGGACACCCTTCGGGCTCTGCACTTTGGGGTTCGGCGCTGCCAGGACATTCCGCTGTGGTCACGGACCCACTGCGTTGTTGCGTTGGAGAAGGCACCGTTGACAGAGACGTATTTTTCTCACTGAGATGCTCGATCACGCCTTCTAAACGCTTCAATCGGGATAGAAGTTCCGCATCGTGCGGCCGTTTCGACTTGCGCGGCGCTCGCCCCGGCGGAGGGAACACACACTCAATACCTGCCTTTACACAGTTGACACACGGGCATTTCTTGTTGCAGCGGACCTTCCTCCTCCGACAGGTTATACAGCTCCGCTGGCCATTGTCCTGCGAAGCATGAGAGATCGCTGGGGGGCTTGTTCTTAGGAGGGGATCTGAGCCATATTGAGGTTGTGGATATTCAGCAGGCGGGAACGACATGGCGGAGAAGTGGGGATAGCAGAGAAAACATCCACCAGCTGTAACATTCTCGACCGGGTGGGAGAACGTAGGGGGTATAATATAGGAAGAACACGCATAAGTTGCGAAAACAAAAATTAAAATAGAAACGGGAAAAAATAAGATACGATGCTAAGGAGTATGGGCTATCCAAAAGCAAGTGAGACGGGATCTTCAGTCTTCGACTCATAGTGGAGCTTGCGCGAGGTCTTCCGTTCCTTTCATTGGCTCCATCAGCCAACGTCCAGGCCGAACGACAGGATCTTGGCGGGTTTCATTGGCTGGGACACCTGGAAACATTACTAATCTACAGTAATCACGGTACCGCTAAGGACCAGAAGTATCATCCTTCTCGGTTTCAACCGTGTATCGCTTGTTCCCGGAATATTACCAGAAGCTTATGATACGAATGCCCCTGACGTCATCTCCGCACTACCGGAGTGATCAGAAGCTAAAATCATAGCAGCCTGAGGTGCGTGCAGGTCAGCAGATCTCCGTTTCTTATCTGATCGAAATGTAATCGGAGCTGTGGACAACTGGAACTCCTATTATCGGCTCTGCATCCGTGAGTCAACCTCTTCGTACCGGGCAATCCCGTATTGGCCCCCAGTAGCATGAAGCCACGAGAGTTAAGGTTCATTTGAGACAGGGCTTAGACGGACAGCCACAAACTCGACATGATTCGTCCGCTCGTATTGTGGACAACTCAAGCCTCAGGCAAGCAGCAGCCTCGTGGCCTGGGACGTTTGCAGTTCTATTCATAGGGTTTTCGAGCCAACAATTGAGGGTAGCACAGGAAATAATGTTCAGAGGTGGTCGCGGTCACTTCTGTCGACCGTCAGACACAAAGGATACATTTATCCAATACTATATATATACATGTCATGTACATCCATTAACCAACCATATTGGCACAAACCCACACAATGAGGCTCGAGAGTATAAAGCGCATCCGCAGGGATCTTCGATAAGAAGCCAACATGACCAAATATGTGCTATAAGAACCGAACGCCAAGTGCAATCCATGCCGGAAGAATGCGCAACCCTAAATAGCAGAAACGCCGGTAAAATGATGGGGGATTCTTGCCGAATCCAATGCAGGTTCACGTCGTCATGATTACAAGGTAAATCGAGTGAGGTATAGAGCTCGTCGAGCGAATATGAAAGTTATTTTGTGGCGTTGGCAAAATCATGTCATCTTATATTTGAGAGGCGTCGTTCGCACGGGCAGATCGACGGCACCTCGTCGTCGCAGCGACCGCTTTCGTTTCCTGCGCATAGTATAAGCAAGAAGTCTATCAAGCACTCCGTCAACTATGACTTACGAAACTGCATCCCAAACCAGAGTTTCTTCATTGAAATGGTGACTGCGAAGTGGGTGTCAGTTTACCAACAAGACCGCCGGAAAGAAAATGGCGCAAACGTACTCTTGAAAATCCGTGGCGGTCAAGGCCTTGGATCCATATTCCTCTTCAAGAAGCTTGACGTATTCGAAGGGAATCTTAACTGGGAAGTCTTCAAAGCGACTATTCCGGAGCGGGAAGATGTCATTTTCCTTGGACAAAAATCAGTCATACTGGCGTGCGACGCTGAGGGCAAGCTACTTACATCAAAATGATGTTTGTCTTTGCACATTAAAGCTCCGGTGTCGCCCTTTTTTCTCTTCTCATCGTCCGGCCGTACTGCAGTAATATCGATAAACAATCCCGACGAGGTATCAATCCACCGTGCATCAATGACGTTCATTTTGTCTTCGATTGAACGGAAAACGTAGTTCGGGTTGATCTCGAGTAAATAGGTTCGCCCGCCCTCGACGCCTGGAATATCGAAATGGTGCTCGGTCATATTGTAATATTCATCCAGGAAATGGATGGTCGGCTCCGAAATCTGGACATCGATATCATTGTCCCATGGGAAGATCTAGCCGTCATTAGGAAACGCCATATGTCTTCATATCCCATGGTCTCACGCTACCTTTTGGTTCCACCACCACGCCAGAAGAGTTCCGTGCATTATCCATGTTTCAGCACCCATATCGGCCATGGTTGACAGGTATGTTCGAATGAGTTGGGATAGGTGTGGCAGCGTCTCTTCCTCCGAAAGCTCTTGGTCGGCGTACCTACAAATAACAAACTTTAGTACATGCGCCAACCCGGAACAGAGAACTCAAAAAACATACCTTCCATCATAGTGATAGTGGAAACTATTGTCGAACCAGTTAGTTCAGCAAATCTAGAGAAAGCGAAACCGATGACGTTGCAAAACACATACCTAGACTCGTCTAATGACTTGGTTAGCAGTCGCTTAGAATTTCTCGGAACAGTAGGCACTTACGGAAGTATTTCTCTGTCGCTGGTTCACTGGGGCCTGTGCCGCTATAGTCCTTGACAAACTTTGTCCTTACACTTTTGAAATCGGGGTCGGTATCCGAGATGGCCAACGCACCCACGGCGAACACGAGCCCGTAGAGACCAGGAAGCCACGGGGATGTGGAAATCCACATTGCGTGTGAGAGAACGAATGGTGTCTCAAGTTTGCCGCCAACTTAACTCCTTTCCAATGTTGTTTTGGTGTTTTGGAATGTCAATGTAATTTTTTTTATTTCCTCCTTTCCTAATTCAGTCCAATGACGAATAAGCCTGCATGCCCAAGTGGTACCGGTGGCACAGGGCGTTTATAAGGTAGGCCGGGGTTGCTGGTGCGGGAAGGACGGAAGTCCGTCAGGAATCCGATATGCGCCCGGGGGGATCGAAGTTGAGATCGGCAAAATCAATGTGTCACAGCGAGCGAATTGAAGTATAGTTATCGTTTGGGGACAAGGGAGGTTATTGGGGAGAAATAATCTTCAATTACCGAAGAAATTGGGACCGTCCAGCAGATATGTAGGGATCTGGAATGCCAGATCAGTGGGTCAATTTGGATTTTATGGCAGTCGCGTGCTCAGTTACTTGGTGGCAAGTCATTAAATAGCCTTGATCTAAGACAACCTTCGTTGCTGCTGCCATGGAAAGCCTTGTGGACCTTGGCGCTGCAGATTGGTTCTTTGATCGGGCCACTCAGAGGCGCGACGGCGTTACTATGATTAAGTCGAGAGAGGGGCCGTTCCTCGCTGCATTTTGAATTCCCGTGCTTCCGTGCATAACAAGAACACCCTTATCATAAAATTTCATGGAATTCAAGGCCTCCCACACTGAACACTGCCCACGACATGCACCGTCTTCCAGATCCTTTTGTTCGCGGTAATTCCACCAGTAGCATGCCCTTCCCACCACAGGTACCGCGAGGAATCTCGATTTTTTTCCAGTGGCATTGGTTGAATGGGAAGATATGGGGATGAGGCCGCGTCATGGCTGCGTACTGAGTAATCCCGCTTTTCCCAACATCAGATTAACGAGTCAGTACGTGGTTCTATTGGAGCTTTGGGATGCTACATTGGTCTCCCAGATCGTATCGCCAGAGTATCCTCGGCCCCCTATTCTTCTATCTTGAAGAAAAGACATCGAACAAGCCAGTTGATGTGAGCGGACACATTTGCCGACATGCCTGTGCAACATACCTCTTTTACTTTACTATGTATTTCTATGTATAGTCACGGCGTGTGGAGCCTGGAGGACCCACTGTCTAGATAAACAGAGACCTAAACAGAAACCCGGAAAAAAAAAAAAGCAAAAGGGGAGAGAGAAGAAAAATTCCCAAAATAAAAGAAACAACGTCAGACGCGATAACGAAGGAGATTATATTTCACAAAGGTTCATATTCAGCCCCTATCGCGCAATTGCTTCCCCTTTTTCGAGAGACGTGTCGGTATACGTATCCAGCATCGAGACCCCGAACACAGGCAGCAATATGAACTTCAATCCCCCCAGCATTGCCAAGGAAACTAACCCACCACTAAAAAGGAGAAGGATCCGGTTGTCAGTTGAAGACCGTTGGGGTTGTGTATTGACGTCAACCGGGCTACTGCGAGACAATTCCATGGTTCTGCACGGAAAGTCTTCAAGTCCTACCCTCGATATGCAATTTTCACTCCACTAGCCACAGGTAGAGTCGCCTCAAACTGGCTACCTTTCTATGTTACAAATATGCCGACTGCTATAGCGTTCTTATTCTATGTATAAAACGGTAGTGATGGTATTTCTTGTCACGTAGATTGAAGTGATATGTATTATGAATACTATTTGGGAGTATACTGTTCGAGGTAGAACTCGCATAGCCGAATTTAGACGCCATATCCGCTACTTTGTATCCCGTGGATTTAATCTAAATGTAGCCGCCACAAAGTGTATACCGGGGTTATAGATCCGTAAATTACTGTGTAGAAACGATGCACACCCCTTATTGAACATGGCAGATAATCCATCGCTTAAATTGATTATCTGAAACACACCCAAGGTACCATGTGCCGTGAAGTTGCACCAGAGCAGAGCGTTGCACTCGGGAATCGTCGGTTCTGTTATCCGACGGGTTGAGAGAACTCCATGCGGAACGGATTAGGGGGTTGATTTCTGCAGAGTATATCGAGTAGTATTGTGTACCCCCGCAAATCTTGGCTCCTGACATCTTCGACGTCATTTCTGGCCAGCCAACGCCGTACCCTCTCATTCCGGCATCTGGGTATAGAACGCCGGCCTCTGGAGCCCAAAGATAGGCCCAGAACCGGAATAGACTTAGTGACTGGACACCCTGTCCCTGTAAAGTACCCATGCTAAGCTGCGCAATGCCGAAGCTACCGGCAGTGGCTTGAAGTTGGCTGGGTAACCCTGTTCGATCTCTAGTACTGCTCACTCTACGGAGTACTCCGTAGCATGAAGGACATTGCAACAGTATTGTGCTGATTAATGTCCGAATATCCTAGTATACGAGCGTTTAGGATACATAGAGAAGATGGTAGGTATTCTGCAACAGAAGCTGGTTCTAGGGCTCGTGTCGCATGATGAGCCTTGCATTCCGTCTGACCAATGTGTGAATGGCTTGGGCGTTCGAGGATACATGGCAGTGAAAATACCCTATCCATGGTTTAGGCCCAACGAGCGCTACATCCCGACAACATATTTTCTGGGAACGGCTAATAACTCCACGTAGCGTGACCACCACATTGTGTCTTGATTCCGGGAAGACGAAGAGAAGGGGATTGCTAAAAAAGCTTGAGAATAATTGTAGATGCAAAAAGAAATCGCCGTCCCAGGTGAGGATCGAACTCACAACCTCCTGATTAACAGTCAGACGCGCTAACCAATTGCGCCACCGAGACGATCTTGTTGAATTGGCTCAGTGTGGCTTGACTTATAAGCCTTAAACTTTTGGCCTCAGGTCTAGGTACTTATGTGCAGTGGTGACTCTTGGCATAGATAATCTTTCCTGATGATTGTGTGAATGTATATTCAATAAAGGTTGTTTGTAAAGTAACTGTTCTCAAGAAAGTCAGTAGGCTTAAAGAACAATAATCCATAGACTACAGAACAGCAACCACAGTATCTCAGAGTACATAGCCAAGATGGCCATGGTATCCCGTGAATACCAAGTATTGCGCTAGTATTAGATACGTCACAGGAAGGAACACCTAGATAAATCTGATCTGCACGTGACGAGGCAAGCCTCACCTCAAGGCACGACAGTTGTTCCACCACCGGCGCCTGGCCGCCAACGCGTCGACAATCCCCGGCAGCGCATCCACCATCATCGTCAATCGGACATCAGATACACTCCAGCTCAAGAATCCACAGTCACCATGGGAAAGAAGAGACGTGGTCCCACCTTGGATGAGCTTCTAGCTCGTCCGTGGTGCTACTACTGCGAACGTGATTTCGATGACCTTAAAATCCTCATATCGCATCAGAAGGCGAAGCATTTTAAATGCGAGAGGTGTGGGAGAAGGCTGAACACTGCTGGAGGTGGGTTGTGATATCTTTCTCTGTTCTATTTTGATGGACCGATTCTAACCCCGCGCGAACAGGATTGTCGGTACATATGAGTCAAGTACATAAGGAACAGTTATCGGCTGTTGACAATGCGCTTCCTAACCGGCAAAGTCTTGACGTTGAGATCTTCGGCATGGAAGGTGTCCCCGACGATATCATCCAGACTCACAACCAGCGGGTCGTAACACAGTTCCACCAAGCCGAGGCGGAGCGACAGGCCCAGACTGGTAACCCTCCTGCTGGCGCAGGCGTTGGCGGACAGCCAGCGAAGAGACCGAAGCTTGAAAATGTATCGGATCTGAAAAAGCGACTGGCAGAACATAAAGCCAAAAAGGCCGAGGCTCTGACCGGCGGAAGCAGCGGTGACGTGACGCCTGTTGGCGCAGGACAAACACAGAATGCGGGTTCCTTTGTAAGTTTGACATAGTAGATTTGGCTGTTCAAAGTTCCCTGAGGCTAACGATTGCGACGCAGAGCCAGTCACCCTCGGCAGCCGCGCCAAACTCACAGTACACATATCCTCAGCCGTACGGGGGTGCGGGCTCTCCCTATCAACAAACGGCCAGTCCGGTCTACCAGAATTTCTCACCTGGCGGACAAACACAATTCCCCCCTAGTGCGCAGTATACTCCAGCGGGGTACTCCCCGCAATCATTCCAGGGCACTCCCGGTCAGACCGGCGCAGCTTACGGAACACCACCGCCTTTCCCTCAACAACAGCCACAGCAACCGACTCCTCAAACCAACACACCCCCACAGGCTGGCGCATTTGCGCAACGATCTGGGAGCTTACCAGCTGCCCCCGGCCTTCCGCAACGGCCTGCCGTGGGTGCGCCACAGGTCAATGCCTATCAGCTACAGCAAATGCACATGGGCCATCCGGTTCCGGCCACGGGTGCACCTGCTGGCGCTGCTAATAGCGAGAAGCCCCCAGGAGCCGAAGCCACACCGTTCTCATCGTCTGTTGACGACCTCATCTCCGGTGCTGCCAAAGAAGCAGACCAAGCAGCCGCCACCGCTGCCCCTCCCACAGAAGAGAAGCCCGCCAAGAAGGACAAATCCAAGCAGTCAAGATTGGTGTATTCTGACAATGAGACCAGTCCGGAGGAAAAGATGGCGAAACTGCCCAGGTACGCATTCGTTCCCGATCGTTTAGGGGAAACGGCGCTCCAAGAACAAGTTCCTGCGGCCGTAACAGGGGCCGAACGGGGTCCGGATACGGTATTCGACGCGACGGATTAATTTCCTTACCGAAGAACTCGAATGGTTGGCGACAGGAGATAACCGACTGTCTCGAAGTTCGGCCCGACGGAGCGCAAAAGACTCGCGAGGTCAACGGACAGGGATGGACCACAAAAATCCAGCTAAGTTCGATTGCATGTCAAAAATTCTAGATACACGTTTTGATGATCTATCTTCTGGTCATGCTTTACTGCGTCCTGCCCTGATCTTCTATCAGTAGGTGGCGGCCTTTGCATACACGGGCCTTGCAGCAGGCATCGCATGCATGTCCACCGTGGCTTGTTTTTTTTTTCTCTTTGACCGTGCACCCCCCACGCCATGGTTACGCGACATGAGCGACGATAAGTGTTGGTGAGTTGGTCGTCGAACTTTACTGAAGGAGCTGATCTTCGCGCAATGCGTTTCTTTTACTGCCGTCGGTCCGAACCGGTCTACTTAACTGTAAGTTCTGGTGAAGGTAGGCAATCATCCATTTGCAAATAAATCTCGGATAGTTCAGTTGTATCATCTTAAGACCAAAGAATAACCCATGTAATGAATGACAACGCACAACCATCAATCAAATGACATTTAGAGAGAGAAAAAAGAGGACTCAAATGGTATAATCATACACAACCCCCACGACCTTACAATCTCAAAATGAAATGACTCAATCAATCAATCAATCACTAGGACTGTAGACCCAAACTCATTTCAATTCCTTCCCAAAACAGCCCTCCCAAAAACCAAAAGCCCATAAATAGCCACAAAGCTCAACCCAATCGGCACCGGCTTGCGGGTCTTAATCGCCCTGGGGATGGAGCTCCCGCTCAGGACAATAGAGGCCAAGAGACCCAGCTCATCACCGTAGGCCTGGCCCGAGCGCAGACGCTGGAAACTGTAGAGGTAGAGGGCGCCGACAGAGAGACCGGCTGCGATGGAGGGGACGGAGCCGGTGCGGGCGTAGCCGATTACTCCGCCGAGGGAGGTGAGGATGGAGAGGGAGAGGGCGGAGTTGGTTTCGAGGGACTGCTATCTGTTAGTTTTGGTTGTTGGAGATGTAGGGGGGTTATTTGTGGGGGTGGGAGGACCATTTTGAGGGGTGATTGCTTCTGGGGTTCTTTTTTAGGGGTTGTTGTGTTGTTTGGGGGTGATTGTATGGAGGAGGGATGGAGGATGAGGTGATGGGATGGGATGGTGTTATGGGTGGTATGGCTTCGGAGTTAAGCTTGGCTGGGGGAAAGCTCCGAGATGACAGCTTGGGGTGGATTATGTTGGCTATGATTGGTCAATGAGTGGGTCTCTACAGGAGAACAGTAACTATACTAAGTATGTACTGGAACTAACTTGAAGTAGTGTAAGTAGATACACAATGTATGTAGCTTTCATTCTATTATAACTGAAATGGTACATTCGACTATCGTTCATTTTATATGGCCATCATTTGTATGTCTTTCGTGATCATCAACTTCTATATCCGGTCGTGGAATCGGTTCTGCGATGGGCGGTTGTTAAGCTTAATGCGGTTGCTAGACACCGACACAAGTAGCCTAGACTTTATAAAAGCTTGTGGTTTGAAACTGATTAGTGGCTTGTCCTGGGCTCAGGGGACTGGCGGTGATCAGCTGCCCCGTAGCCGGTTTCCTGTGGTTCATCCTGCTCCTCTTCAGCATCGTTGCCCTGGAATCCATCGGGTTCAACGGTCCAATAAATAGGGACAGCGCTCAAAGTGCCGAAAATGGCGAGGATCCACCAAGGAAAGATGACGTATCCTTTCTTTACGCCGAATGTGAATGCTGCACCGCAGATGGCGGGCCCGGCGGCTCGTCCCACGGCGCTGATACTCGTGGCAACTCCGTTCAGGGTCCCCAGCACGGTTAGGCTGGTGGCTGAGTTGGTCAGCAGGATCGTGATGCTGGGGAAGCCGAAGATGGTCGCGGCGAGCTTTGAGAGCATGAGGATGAAAACTGCTACGTGACGCAGAGACTCTGGTACCAAAGCAGTGAACGGGGTTACAAGGTAGATAACGGGAAATACGAGGACCATGGCCTTCAAACAATTGAGGACACCAAATCGCTTGGCCGCGCTTGGGAAGACCAGGAATTGCAGAAACATCCCGATGATTCCAATAAGAGTATAATATAAGCCGATCGTTTGGGAATCTGAGAGAAGAAATTAGACGGTAGATAGGGGACAAATCATGATCTCACAGGGACTTACCGACGCCAAATCCTCCTATGAATTTGAATGGTAGGTGCACATCCGGGTTATCATGGATTTGCTGGACAGGAGTATGCAGGAACACTGGGAGAAGTGAGTCGAATGCCATCGTGTGCAGCGCCATCAAGGCATACGCTATGAGTATCAGTTTGGACTGTGGCGAGAACACTTCCTTCCAACTCGGTCGTTTGACTGGGGCTTTCTTCCGCTGGGGCGGGTTCCCACCCAGCAAAGGGGTGTTCTCATCGTCCTGCACTGCGTACCGCGCTTTCTCCTCTCGGGAAGTACTGCAACTGGTCAGCATTTTGCCCAATACCAAGCCGTAGTCGCGGTGGTCCTTCCTCGTTGCCAGCGTTTCCTGTATCTTGTTAGACACTGTCCTTAGATAATCTATGTGGCCATCTTACATGCAAGAACAAGAACCCCGTCGCAATACCAACGATAAAGAGAATGGCAGACGCTATGTTAGGTAAAATGAAAGGATTCCTCTTTAGAAACTCCGAGTTGCCAAAGATATCCGGGTGCTTCTCCGCCGGATGTGCTAGGGCGCCTCCGAAAGCAGGGCCAAAGATAGTACCAATAGTCCACACCAGAGGCATGACGCTAAAGGCACGGGGCTGCAGCTCCTTCTCTGGGACCATTTCGGCTACCATCGTACGGATAATGCCAACGTTACCGTTCATGAGCCCGAGCAGTGCGCGGGTGACCACTATCCATCCCAGGGTTTGCGAGAAACCGAACAACAAGGAAATAACCATGGTGCAGGTCAACCCCAACAGGATGATCGGCTTGCGACCGAAGTGGTCCGAGGCAGTGCCCCAAGTTACAGCCATGACAGCCTGACTGATGGACGTGACGGCGGAGGAGATGCCGACCCATTTGGCGACCTCATTCTTCGGAACTCCTACATATTCGATCATCTCCGGCTGCACAGTAGTCAGATATCTGCGAGATAGACATGGCCAACGAACAGATTCAGGAACGGAGTGACAACCAAACCAACTAAGGGCAAGGCAAGGGGAGCGATATTATCTGGGAATAAAGGTGGTGCCTACAAGATACGGCAAAACAGAAGTCAAAACCACTGTGGACGGGAACAGATCATTTTAGCACTTGATCGCGCCATCATTGACCGATCTAATAGCTAGAATCGGAAAACTCTGCAAGACGAGTTCAGTTCACTGTACGTACCAGGCTCAGCAAAGCGACATATTGCTATTTGAGGCGGAAGAAGTGACGAGGCACGCGATCAGTATAGAACCGAGCGACAAGGGTTTGGCAGGTCAACTTACAGAGAATTATTAGCTGCCGAACCGGCAGCCTTGGCTGTTTTTCCTGCATGAAGACCGGGGCAAATGGCGTGCTCGAAATCTTATATCAATGAGGTCTTGATAGGCAGTCGATCACGGTCGACAGCTGTAAGAACGGAAAGAAAGAGAGAGAGAGGAGAGGAGTCGAACGCAAAAGAGCGGAGATGACGAGGTGAAACCGACGACAATTGAAGATAGTAAAGAAAGAACATCGCAGCAGTGGAGACTAAAGACGGGCTGGTGGGTCAGCACAATCAAAACAAGTTAATAGTCATGCTTGGACCCGTGACTCTCTCTCCACTGCAAGGGCTTCGGATTCTTTTCCGATTTTATGAGTCAAGAGATCCTTTACTCCGCTTTTATATCACTCGTATTGAAGACCACAGCCTCTCTCATTCCTTGTCGGACACACCTCGGGGTAATAAATAGGCTTAGATCCATGTAACATGCATCTGCAACCATGACTGAGAAGGTATAGTACTCTGTATTGAAGTCCTACTACGACGCATCCTGCGGTCAGCTGCTATATACATTTCTAACCACCAACGCTACGTCACATTCTTCTCTGTATACTACTGATTCTGAAGCTACGATGGTAGATGTTCTCAGCTCCGCTTTCTCCTGCCATCTATCCAACCACCAATGATCATCTATCTGTATCATTGAAGCACTTTCGTAGCGGCTTCCAGGCGATCAACAATGATAGAGCGCCATTTCTAAGGAAAATCTCACGTTAGCGGAGTCGTCATGAAAGCTGAGCAGGGTGTTTTCTGCCTTACCTGGGCATTTGCCGCATCACCGGCATCAAAACTCTCCACCAAGCCAGGGTACGTCGCACCCGAGTATCCGGTCCAAAGGCCGGGCGCAAACACCACATGCTTGAACCACTCGCGCCCATCGAGTCCGGGTTCGTACAAGAAAGCCCGTTCAAGGGCCTTGTACTTGTCATTAACCACGCGAATCTGGAAGTAGAGCCTAACCTTCTTCCACCACAGGTACCAGGGAAGATCTTCATCCAGCTGGGCGGTCAGATCAGCGGCATTGGCGTCAAATTTCTGAGCCGTAGCCTGGAACTCGGCGACTGCTCTGTCCAGAGACCCGAAGTCGAACTCGCCGCCAGGCAAGTTCTTTGCACTGGGCTTGATCTTCTCCAAATATTGACCAAGACCAGCACTATAGTCAGACGCACTAAATGACAGTACAGGGGCCTCGACCAGCTTGGCGGCCGCCAGGGACCAGAGCTTAGTGCAGGCTTCATGGTAGAGCCAATTAGGGTCACCAAATCGATCCATCCAGTCGAAGCTGTCATAGTTGGAGTGATAGTGGTATACGGGGTCCTTGGGGCCACGGCCGAAGCCCAGGTCAAGGCTGGCCACACCCGCAAAGTCCTGGAAAGCAGTGAAGTCACTACCGCTACCCATGGTCGCAATGTGGCCATCCCAGACATCACGAACCGTTTGGCCTTCAATAGTCTGGTTGGGAGACTGGACGAGGCTAGTAACCTCATAAATCAAACTGTTCAGGAGCGGGGCTGCCCGAGGGCCAAGAACAGTTCCAGAGGCAGCCACGTCAACATTGAGATAAGCAACGTTGGCTTTGGAAAGCCACGGAAGCTTGTCTTCCACCCACTCTGTTGATCCTAGCAGTCCATACTCTTCTCCGTCCCAGCTGGCAAAGACGATTGTGCGCAATGGCTTCCAACCTGCCTTGAGAGCTTCGCCAAAGCTGCGAATAACTTCATTGAGGACAGCGGAGCCACTGTTCGGGTCTCCAGCACCACCAGCGATCCACGCATCCCGGTGGTTGCCCAGAATGACCACCTCGTCCGGAATAGCACCCTTGATGGTGCCAATAACGTTCCACAGGGGGGTAGTAACGTATTCTTGTTGATTGTCCAGGTTAATTACCACATCATCTGGTGAAGGGCCAATGTTATATTCAACGCCCTTGCTGCCAAGTTTTCCGCCATGCCATCCCTTAGGGAAGTCCACTGCTTTGGGACCATGTCCATTAAGAGCCTTCAAAAAGGGTATGGCCTCCTTGTACGAGATTGGAATCGAAGGAATGGATGGGATCGCATGACTAGGATCCTTACGGTCACATCCGGGCTTGGATGGCCAACCAGGTGTAGTAGGATCGCCGGGTGCAAAGCCTGATTCACAGTCAATCAACTATTTATCGATCTAGCACATGAATGCCGTGGGGACTTACTCAGGAATTGGGTGCTACCCCGTTGCACAGCACTAGGATTCCGGGCCGGACCCTCGGGGTACGGCTTGTATCCGTTTTCCTCGGTAACCTCACCATCGCCCTCTGGGTCGTCATACAAGATCACACCCACCATGCCCAGCTCCTGTGCGCGCTTCACCTTCAGACCACGGAAGATGTGGCCATACTTGGCGATCGCAATCTTGCCAGCAAGACTGACATTGGCATCAACCAAATCTTGGTAATCCTGATAAGAGCCGTAATTGACGTAGACGAATGGAGCAGTGACATTTCCAGTGGCCGAATAGCCATGGAAAGTAGGCACGCGGTCAGGCAGACCACTGGTGCCATCCTCCTCTAGGACGTCTTCTTCTAGGGTAGCCTCGAACGTAACTTCAGTCTGATCCTTGGACTTCTTTAGCAGAGCCAGGCGGTGGTCCAGAGGGTAGTTGATGTAGACGTCGTAGGCCACGATTTCAGTGTCCTGGATGCCAAACTCTTGCCAGCGCTCTTGGGTCCAGATCGCCTGGCTCAGGTTTTTGCCGGCGAGATGAGGGCCTGCCGTATAATAACTGCTCCATTCCCGTGCTTTCTCCGCGGACGGAGTCGTCTGAAGAATTGCCTGCAGCTCCTCATACTTGAGACCGTGACCCTGGGGCCAAGCCTTATGGGGGAATGGACGCGCTCCAGGGAGATACGACCAGATGGAGCCATGCTCCCGGGGAAAGACAGCTGTGGGAAGAAGGAACAAGAACAGAGAAAACACGAGCAGCGTTCCGAGAGTGAAGCTACAGAACCGTCGTAGCCTATTATGGGGATACCGGTGCCGCTGGGGAGCGACGCTGACCACCTGCAGGAGGGGCGTGGATTCGGAGGGCGCCATGGTGTGTGGCATGGACTTCTCCCTCATCTCGGGGGGCATGGTTCAACTAAGTGAATTGAGGGGATCGGAGGAAATAGCGGTCAGACATGGAACAGACGATCGCTCGCATTGATCAATCTGCGTGTTCAGTGTGACAGCTCCTATGCAAGGTTGGAGAAAGGGCGAGAGGATTTGGGGGCGCCTGGAGGGCTTTTTATCTAATCGGCAGCCCTACGTAATGGACAGTCATTGGGTCTCTTTATCGGTCCCGTGCGGAGTCCGGAGCAAAAGCGGAGCTCAAAGCTTATCGACGTTCCCGTATTAGCCGAACGCCCAGTTTGATAGCTACAACTTAGTTACTATTCTTGCTGGGAAAAGTGTTACTCCATACTGTCTCAATCCTACCACGGCTCCTACACAACTGACGACCCGGCCGCCTTGCTCGTTGCATGCTACTACTCTGGTAAGAAAAAAAATCAAGTCCGTACATTGAAACCCACGAATCGCACGCCATCCGTCGCGTATATGAGGCAATCTTCCATCATCAACATCGTCGAAATCACAAACACAAGAGGTATCACGTGCCACGCTTCTCTTATATACAATCAAGACCAGATACGCAGTATGCGAACAGGAAGGGAAAATCAACAAACAAGCAAAGAAAGAAGAACATGAGGGTACAGTTACTCATCAACTGAATGCCCCTCAAGTTCTTCGGGAATCGGAACCTTGTCGTTCAATGCGAAGTTTAACTTTTCACCAATATCGATGCTATCGCGCAAGATCTGCCGAGCGGCTTCGTCGCTAACCCCCATGTCTTCCTTGACCAGTCGGACCGCTAGTTCAGGCACGAGCACAGCTTGTGCGTAACCCACCACGCCAGCCGACTTCACAATGTGGTCGCTGGCCGCCAGGCGGCGTAGCTTACGCGAGAAACGTGTGGTCAAAGCTTGTAACCTGTCCAACCCTTGCATTAGCTTCGGATGTATTACAATTGGGGCGAGTAACAGAGGAAGCCTCACATTTTACCAGAGCCTCGAGTCCCGTAATAACCGCAAGAGATCGTCTCCAAACCATCGCCCTCCAGTGTCAGCCGGAAGTTCTTGGCCTTTCCGGCTTTTAAAGTCGAGTCTAGGATGTTTCGGTAGTAGGACTGGCTATCTGGGACCAAGAGGCCCTCTAAGTCATCAAAATAGACACGGATCCGGTCGTCGAACGTATCCCAATCAATAGCTGGATAGCCCTTATCGTGCCACTCTTTCTCGGCCGCGGTCTTCTTATGCGAATCGCAGAACCGCTGCTGCTCTCGAATGCGCTGTTTTGGCTGTGACTGAAACCGTAACAAGAGCTCTGGGTCTACAGCTTCTTTACACCAGGGACATAAAGACTCCTTCGGCTTCTGCACGTCGTTCGCATCATCAAATAGTACATCTTGTAAACCGGTCTCAGATAGCTCGCTAAGCGGGGAGCTAAGGGGCGAAGCATCGTCATCATCCGAGTCGAAGATAGCAGGTTCTCGTGCAGAGGAGGGCGCAAAGGAGGAGCTAGAGACAATATCATTCGGAAGAGGGGGAGGAGCCTTGAACTCGGGGGATGAGCGTGATTTAGACGGCGGGCTTTTGATGTCAATATCCTGAGGGACCTTAAATCCATTATCCTTCTGGGATTCCGTGTCCATGTTCTTTGTTTTTTGTCAGCACTCGGCGAATTGCCAGCCGACTTCGGCTTCAGTCGACTAGAAGAAGGCGAATCATTTTGTAGAGGCGTGCTCGATTTCGTGGAATAGACTTCAGAGTTGCGCTTCTTCTTAGATCCATAATCGGCCCTAGACCTCTTCAGGGTTTGTGAAGACCACCCACACTCTAGAAAAGGATCGCCATTGTCATTCTCATCGACGGTAACAGTATCTTTTAACGCCCTCTTACGACTCGAGCGTTGAGGCCTCGGACTCTCAAATCCTCTCTTTGTCCGCGGGGTTTGTAGCGATGTACTATTGTCTCTCGACGTCTCCGCTAGTTTCTCCTCCAAAGTCGGCCCTGAGCGACGAGGCGTGCTCTCATTCCCGAACTCGTCATCCAGACTGGCATTGCTTCTCGTTTCTTCTTCACTGGAGCTCACAGGTTCATCATCCGTGGCCGGTTCGGGCTTAGTAACAGGCTCAGGGGCTTCTTTGTCCCGAAAAGTCGACAGCAGAGGTTTTCCGTGGTAATTTTGTCTTGTCAAGCGGTTCGATGCGTAGCTCGAATCGGGTTTCGGCCGAGGGGTGACCATAGTGGCTCTCGGGTCGGGGAGTGGCTTGGGACGTGCGGCGTGTTTCGGGGCGATTGCGCATTTGTTTAAGTAAGGAAATCGTGCATAGGAATTGTTTTATGAATGAGGGAGAACCAAGTGAAGAGCGATCATTCTCGGAGATCGGGGGGTTGGCAGGAAGACGGGGAGAGACGCGTGTGGTGACACGCTATCGATAACTCCGCATTTAAATCAATCTAAGAAGAAAAAGTAAGGCGCAGCTGATCCTTGGCTTCAACTCTTGCAGAGATCTGACAGCCATTGATGGTCAATTCAATTTAGCTCCATCAATTTTATATTCAGTGGCCATATTTGAAAAAGAATAATAATATATATATCAAATGCAGCTAAGGGGTGTTAACAATAATCTAAACCGCGTCGCAAGACTCGGAACATCGTAATAGCTTGCAATCCTAGCAAGACATGAAGAAGCGCTCAAGATAGTGAAAAAAGAAAAAGAAAAGGGAAAGGAAAGGGCTTGCGACAGATTATTATGCTGCATCGTGCCCTGGATTGAAAAATATGCAAGAACAAAAAAGATATGCTCTCCCAACCAGAACTCGATAGACAATATGGAACCCTGGGTCTCCAATGCAAAATACGGTCAACGATTCGCACCTTCTATGAACGCGAAAGATGAGATAGTGGAAAGCAAAAGGTAACGTTGAAAGGACAGAGGCAGAGAAGATGGAAGAAGTCGAAGATAGGAAAAGGCGAGATATAACAAAGGCAAGCCAACGGATGAAGCAACAACTATTCGTACTTCAGCGAGAATTAGACAACAAATAGCGTATAACCAAGCCTGACACATGCATCTTCGTTCTAGTCTTTATAGTCGTGGAACCACATCACTCGAAACTCATAGAAATCTCTCCTTCTTCCCCGTTCCCTATGTCGTGATCAGCCCAGGCATTGCGCTCCAGAGCCAATGCGCCAAGTGCACTGGCACCGACACCAGCAGCAGCACCGATACCAAGACCGGCTGGCGTCGTCAATGATGATTGCAGCTCTGGCCGTGTAGAATTGGTATCGTATGAAGGAGCAGTTGTGGGCTCATAAAATGAATGTGAACGCTGTGGTGGCTCATGATAGGAGGTATCGAACGTCATTTCTATCTCTTCTTCTTTATGGGTAGAAGGCTGCAGATCATGGGAAGCGCTGGGCACAGAGTAAGGCTTGGGGGGCGACTGAGGGGCGGATTTGGTGAGATTGACAGCTTTCGCAGTATCCTTGCTATCGGACGGAGCCGGCGTAACTGGGGCTGAGCAGGGCGGAGAATTCAAATCAAGCTTCATAGGAGGCAGCGTCGACTCGAGCTGTTTGACTTCGATACTTTCGGATGCGAGTTCGGCTCTGATCGCATCGATATCAAACAACACACTTCCAGTTCCGTTGCTATCGACCGAATCTCGCGGTGTGGCATTGTTACGCTCCACGTCGTATGTTTCCCAGCCTTTCTTTTGAGCCAACTTGCCTCGTTTGAACAAACCGAACCGTTTCTTTTCTGGCTTTGCCTCAGCTTCTCGTCGAGCCTCGTCGATCTCACGGATAAGCTCTCTTTGTCGCTCGGCGTGGTTTTCCGGATCGGGGTCCTCGAGCTCTGCGAACTCGTCTCCCAAAACCTCCCACCCAACCTCTTTCAACAGTCGGGGCATTGCTGCTCGGTAGTCCATATGACCGTTCACGAGCTTGGTAACGTCGAAGTTCTCGAGGCCGGGGATCCCTTCCACGGGAGCGAGACCAGCCACACGCATGATTCCACCGCTTGTTGCACGAAAGAGATAGCCCAGGATCCAATCATTTGAGGAATACCCGTTCACAAAACGGCCCGATACCACACCACGAGCCTTTAAATATTCATCTTTGTTGGCCACTATAGGCGACCCGAATAGATAGACGTTCTGCACGAGTCCGTGAGCACCTCGATCTGCAAGCTCTTTGAGGCAAGAAAAAATAAGGCGAGCGCCGAGAGAGAAGCCCAAGAGTGTGACAGGCCGCTTCCCAAGATTGCGTTCCATCAAAGAATCAGCCAAAATCAGCCCGGCTGCGTTCGCGCGGGCCAATGAAACGATCCATGGGTTATCAATCAAGTACGACAGTTTCGTCAGGACAAGTGGCAACTGCAGAGACGACATTAGGGCTACTAGAACCGTGCTTCCAAGGACTTGTTGCAACCCTTGAGTTAATGCCTAGTAACAGTTAGCAACTACGCAGGGATAGATGTACACAAGAGACGCGTCCTGACACCTACCTCTGTAGCAAGAATATTGATGGTATCTCCCATGCTCCGAAGCATTTCAGGCTCCCAGAGAACCGAATACAGATCTCCCATGATAGGATCCACCGTACTGAAGGGCAATCGGACGTCATCCACCTTACCAGTCATCCAACCAGACACGGTGACAATCAGGTTGACTCTTTTGTTGTTGTGCAGGGGACGGTACTCGAAAGTCTGGACAGCTCCTGTACGCCTGTTGGAAGCCCTCAGCCCAATCGTGGATCCGGTCAAGGTGGCTCCAGAAGCAATAATCGCCGTACCACCCACTCCTCCCAGGAATGCACCAGTTCCTGTGATACCTACAGTGGTAAACCCAGCTGCAAGGCCAGCACCAATCACTGGGGCCAACAACCCAGCGGAGAGACCAATGACCAACCCACCACCAACAGTGGCCAGGCCCATAACGATATATTTTCGCTTCAGGGCCATCTTTCGGCGTTTTTCCATGTGATCCGACTCATCCCAGGTTTCTTTGTCCGCTTGTTCCTGCATTTCCAGAGCATCGACCACGCGCTTTTCGAACCGGGCAATTTGTAGCCAGGGCACTTCCATAGACTCGCCTACTTTTTCCAGTAACGTTCGTGACCGTGCATCATAAGTCGAATCTGCAATGAGGACAAGGAAGAGATCACAGAGCACCGTCCACCGAAGATCTATATCAATCTTTGACGAAGTGGGAAGCTGAGAGGGGGTTCGGACTTCGGGAAGATCTTCGCCTTCGTGTGTCTCATAAGGCGGAGGAGGCGTTGACCTGTCAAAGTCGGAGGATAGACTGCTTCGATATTCATCCTTGAGGCTCGGAGTCGCGGGGGATGATAGGGAGTTCTTCGGCGTGTCAACTTCCTCAGCTAAAGGATTCTTGACTCGAGCATTCTGCATGAGAGGTCGGACAAGATCTGCAGGTTGGACGCCATGTTCCGCCAATTGTTCGATCATCACCTGCTCAGCGGCGTCGATATCCATATGAGCATAGATCCTAGCCATGATTGTTTGGCCCCATTGACGCATTGAGTCAATGGTCTTTTGTTTCGCCTTGCGTGTACCCTTCGTTGCGGGAACCCGGTCCAGGTCTTTAGTCATCTGGAATATAGCCAATCTGGCAACTCCGACGTATGCTATCCTTTGACTCTCCGTCAGCAGATCCTTTGTGGCCTGCAATTGACTGACGGCGTCGCGCAGCTCCTCCTCCCCTTCTACACCAGTAGAGTTGTGAGCTGCTTCCCTAAACAGATAGCTTGTATCTTCATCTAGACTTGTCGCCGACTGAGCGTCTTCATCAAGTTGCACTCGAGTATAGCCCTTTCCAGCGCCTCCCAAGCCCCTGTACACTGCGTCATTATCCTCTGGTTTGGCACCACGAGCAACTAGTCTCCCAAAGTCGTCATAAACATCGAACTCGTCAATAGCAGGCATATCCTGCCACCCACCATCACTTTGTACTTCATCCTCGTCCTCCGATTCCTTAGACTCATAAAGCCGCTGATGTGACCATTCCGAAGCTTTCAGACTCGACCGTTTCTTTTGTACAGCATCTGACTGTGTAGAAGCAGAGGGGTTTTCTGCACTTGGCTTTTCCGTGTAAGGAGGCGGCGAGGGGCCGTCCTCGTGGTCAGGGAGTGAGCCACCAGAGGTAGCATGTTTCTCATTGCTCGCAGGTACGCTTGAATCCTTCTCTCGGGGAGATTCAACAGGATGCTGTTCGACTGCTGGTGAAGATTGCGTCCCGTTCTCTGCATCCTTTCCCTTCTCGACTGATTTTGTGTTTTCCTCCTCCTGGGGTGCTTCTGGCTTTGGATCATTTGTTACGGGCTTGCTCTCCTGTGAAGTTGACTGGTTATCACCTGGGCCCGAGACAGCCTCTCCAACATCGTGGAATTCCTCATCATCAGACGATTCACTCGAGCGTACAGGCCGAGCACGAATTCGAATCGGTAGCCCAAACTCATCTACCTCCTCTGTTGTCGATTCTGCCGTCGGCTCCCTCCCCGCATTGCCCCCGGCCGGACTAGCATTCTCCTTCTGTGATATGATATCGGGGGATCCTGTACTGGCCGTGATCTGGGCATGCTCCGGTTCGTGCGAAACAGCGGGGTCGCGAGAGTGGTCAACGGTCGCACTGGAGGTCATACTTCATCGGTATCCCTAGGTGGAAATCGGTTTCAATCGCCCAAATCCTGTCTTTCACCCTTTAACCACCGTGAAGATTCCCGCATAGACCACGCATAAGATCACCCATGCGCGCGAACGCACCGCCACGAATTACCTACGCTGCCAATGTACTCGCACGTTCCGGGCACAGATCGTGACGAGCTCAGACTGTCGGGGGAGCTCAGTCGTACGCTGACCGTTCTCAATCTCTTTCGGGGGAATGGAATTGATACAGCCGTCGGTATAGATTCAGGGGGACAGGATTCCTCGTCGGGTGGGGTGTCACCGATAGGCAACAGGAAAGTTGAAAGAAGTGGAGGGCGTGTGTGAAGAGTTGATCGGGAGCGCAAGGACCTCTTTGTTTTTCTTCTTCTCCTGTGTTATTATTTTTGTTCTTTTCTGTAGAAAGCAACGATTCCGGGTCTTGGCTAACAGGCCTCTCTGCGACCGGGCAGTGTGGTGCAATCGTCCCGAAAGCGGCAACGGGGGTGGAATGAACCCGTGGTTTGCGGAAGAGAACCTTAAGAGAACGAGACATGGTCAGGGCAGTGCTCACGTCAGTGGCTCTTTAGCGTGTGTGTCTTGGGGGATGTCTCGAGTATTGTAAAACCCTCCGGCCCCCCCCCCCATTGTTGTCAGCATTGGGCTATCTTTATATGCCCCTAAGACAGTTCTTTCAATCTGATACATTGATCCAGTACCATTATGAATAAGGTTACATCCGACCACGATCGTGGTTCTCCTGGTCGGTCGGCAATACTGGTTGCATTTACCCATTGATACACGTCTGTTACAGATCGATTAGCTAATCCGGGGCCTCTGCGGAGTTGATTTCCTGGGCTCGCTTATTAACTCCGTATAAGGACGATACTACTCCGTACCTAGTAGTAATTACTTCTAAAGTGAACTAGAGTAAAGGATCTTAGGAGTAAACACTATGCTCATAGAAGTACTCGACCATGTGACTGGATTCCTTTTTGAACCCTACGACCAAATTTATACATCACTCTAATTTTGAACCAACAAACGAATGTCCAAGACGTCACCTTTCAAATATATATCTTCACTCAAATATATGGTCTCCAATTGTCCATATAGCACACACACACACCAAAAAAAGAAAAGAGAAAGAAAGAAAGAAAGAAAGAAAGAAAGAACACAAAAAACATACCCGACACAAAGTAAACTGACTAAATCGAGCACCATAGAAAACACCATATCTAATGAATCCCAGAAAAACCCGTGATTCTCTCCACCATAGACAGAACCACAGTAGCACCATTTTCCCACGATGGCTTGAAAACCCCCCCAGTCACCGTGAAGGAATACCCACATTCTAGAAGAATGACCTCCCTTCGCCAACGTCTTCGCTGTACCACCCTTATCTAGATCTCGTCGAGCAGTCCGACTTTGGTCGGTTTGTACGCCGGCCACCGGTTCGGCATGCGGGTTCGAGAGGTCTTCTCTGGCATTGTCGGCTCTTGATCTGGCCCGTCCCATCAGGGTCCCCCGGTCACATGGTTTATGGGTTGGTTATTGTTCAATAGGACAGGAATCATATTATCGAAGGTTATGAGGGAACTCACGGGGGGCCGAGGGCTCCTTGTGAGATAGACCAGAGAGATAGATCAAAGGGGCCTGACATATTACTTGACGTATGTAGTTATCGTGGCCTTGTGAATCTCGCAGCTTCTTACTATGAAAAGAATCTAACTGTCTGGAGGGGGCTTTTTGTATCTCTGTAGAGTGTTAGGGCTGAGGGTTACAAAATCCTCCGTCAGAGGGTCCATGCTCATCAGCCTGTCCTTATTGGATATTGGAGATGAAGAACTTGGATGCTTTTTCTTTTTCAAAGCAATGTACTTTAATACAGCGTGCACATAAACGAAGGGGAGTAGTTTTGTTGTATTAAAGTCGTACCTCCCCAAGAGTGGAGACCACAATCATTGGTAGTGGAATCCACACTGACATGCTTTTCCACAAGGCTATTATCTGCCGATGGAATGCCGAATATTGATTGAGACTTAGTCAAAATTAAACTTCTCCCGGATCTAAGAAACTCTAAGTGGGCAAACTATCCAGTATGCATATTTTAGCGACTGAGCTCAGACTCGGCTATCTCTAGAACCACGGGAAATTTCACGGTTGCCGACGAAACGGGCGCAATACGCACGGCTGGGACGCACAACGTTCGCAACCCATGAAAAATCAAATACTAGTACTGCTGGAAAGAGTCTCGCGGAGTCACCTCCGTATTTAGCCAGGCAATTTAGCCGTGCCAAACTTCCGCAGATGCTCTGGAAGCATGCCGAAAGTGGAAACATTCCCACGATCCGTCGGACGTTCGGGGTCGACCGAGTCTCCGAGAAAGGGAACGTCGAAATACGCGCTGCTACGAACTAAACCGTTGGGGGCCTTCCTCCGAAGTTTTCCCACAGGTTTCACCTGATGATTTGATTTGATTTCATTTGATTAGATTTGATTTGATTTGATTTCGTTTCATTTCCTTTCAACCCCTCCCTTTCTTCCTCTGTCCTCTGAGAAATCTATCGAATCTGGGATTCAGTCTCTCTTTCCACGGCGCTGGTCATTGTCCAGAATGACCCATTCCACCATGTCCAGAGAGAAGCGACTAAGAACATTGAACGTTTGATCACGCAAAAAACCCCCCATGGCACCTTCCCGGGAAAAAATGTACTCCAAACTAACTCCGTCCGAACCATCGTACCTGCATTTGGGACCCCTTTACATCCCCGGCAACGGAGGCATCCCGCAGATACTTCCATCGGGAAGCCAGCCGTCAAGCTCCATCCCTGTTCGAGGAGGACCGGGAGGCTGGCTTGGCTGCGGGGGGTCCAGCGCAACACCTGGCTGCGAAAATTCTCCATATGGGTACTGAGTTGGTACCACAGGCGAGCGGTAGCCGGCATATTGATTCATGACATAAACTGGCTGATTAGCTTGATCAGCCTGCCACATTGTGTTCGTGGCCGCCGATGCTCCATAGGCCCCATCCATCGGGTGCATAACTGCGATCTGTGGCACTTCGGCATTCATTGCAAGGGTTCTTACTGGCTGCGATGAGTCGGCCGAGCTGAACTGTGCAGTCTGTATGGGTGCCGGGCTCACAGAGCGCCGTGGACTCGCACTCGGCGGTGGAGCAAGGCCGACGTCAGTCTGCATCTGTCGCTGCTGAAACCGGTCGTACCAGTTTCGAGCCTTCATCCCGACAATATACAACCACCGGCTGGGGATCTTGTACTTCATATTGCCGCTTGCCTCAGTTAGCCTTCTCGTCATGGCCTCTAAGTACATCTCAATATTGACGGACTGAGGGCTCACGAATTCGCCCAAGGCTCCTGACTTGACCGAAAAATAAACCTTCAGGAGTGACATGACGGCTACACCGACTCGGGTGTAAATGAGATTGGGGAGTTTCCGCATCAAGTCCGTGTCACAACTTAGGAAGAAGTCGAGCATCTCTTGAGCTGCATTCATCCATTTGATTGTGATGTCTACGCGAATAGCGCTCAGAGGGGTCTTTGGCCGCTGGTGGGCATCGTCCGGTGCGGGGAGTACATAATACTGTTCCTTAATCGCATCGGGGTCTCGATAACCTTCGCCGACGCCGAGCTCGTAAATAGCGAGGTTGGTAAAATGGTATTCGAAGGTCATCGTCACTGACAAGCAAGAAAGTGGTCAGCCTTGGTCCCGCTATCGTTCCGATCTTCCAGATATCGAGGAGTATTACCGGTGAGCATGTCCGCCGAAACGTTCTTTTTCCAATTCTGCATTTGGTTGTCGAACCACCTCAATATGACCTGGACTCGTGATTCTGTCAGTGGGGTCGTTGAGCTGGTATCGTCCAGACCGAAGGAAGCCATCGCTTGGTCAACGATCTTCTGTAATTCGAACCAGGTCGCCATGTGTCGATCGATCATATGGGGTGAACGCTCCAGATGTTTTACACATTCGTGCATCCAGTCGTTGAAGAGGAGCAAGTTGGGCCGGCGCGTTTTCATGGCAACGCTGTGTCACGGTTAGCAACTGCCCTCTACGCATGTATTCCTTGTCCTTACTTGGAGGCCAAATGATAACACCCCAGAATTGCTCTGGCCTGTTCCGCCATGTGTTCATCGTACGAACCACGCTTGCTCGCTTTGCGGCTTGCATTATTCGGTATCTTACGTTTGGTGGCCAACCCGATCTCCAGGGCCATGGTGGCGGCGATGTGCGTATACTGATAATTCTGCAGTTTCAACGGAGATTCTGGTGGGTAGTAAAAGACAATCATCAGGAGCAATGCCTGAACCAACTCGAACGACTTGTCGCCATTGATGAAAAACCGTTCGGCGTAGAGTCGGACCAACTCGCGGTTGAGGACGACCGCCAAACTATCATCTACAGCAATCGCAGCGGCGGCAATTACGGAGAGAAACAGCATGGGCTTCGACCGACGCAGTTGTGCGGCGGTGGTATGTGGAGGGAGCAGCACCATCGGGGCAAAAGCGGTGAGCTCGGTGATATAAAAGGACACCAACTCATTGGCAAATTCCAGCGAGATTAACCCCCGGTCAATGATGTCGCTGCCCGAGGGCTCTTCCAGACTATAGCTGGGCGGGATCGGCGTGGCAGACGCAAAGGCATCAGAACCACTATTCAGGGTGTTTGAGTACGACGACGAGGGTGGCACGCCGGGCGAGAGCTCCATGTTTCTGAAGGATCCCGAGGCACTGCTCGGGGCATCCGGCACAATGGATAAGGTTTCTTGGGGGTCAGTCCCAAAGTCAGGTTCTTCTGAGTCCTCGACTTCGCTGCCACAGCTGCCCGAGCTGCTTTCTTCATCGATGCGGAAGCGGTCCTTGAGCAGGGAGCGCATCTGTCGCATCTCCCTCTCCAACTGAGCCACGCGCGAATCAGTTCGCTTGCGTGGTCGTCGTCGTTGGGGGGCCACAAAGACGCAAGTTCTCTTGGCCTTGGCACATCGCTGGCACTGATTGGGAGATTTGGGGTCAGGAAGGCAGCGGACCTTCAGACCACGACACGATTCACAGGATCGATTTAATTGCTGGGTGGGGGCTGGTTGTTGGAGTATACCCGGGTCACCAGGTGTTGAGGGGGTAGCCGACATGGTCTGTCGGCTTTGGTGAGGTCGTGAGCTAGCGTAGAAAAGGGAAACCCGAAGTGTTATTGACGGAAGCGCAGCGAAGGATCTGAAAAGGTCGACGACGATAACTGACAGAGACCGCTGAAGCTGCTAACGTTATAAAACCCCATCTCTTCAATATGACCAGGGATAGTACATGGCGATGGGGTCGTCCAGGTTATTGGAGAAGCGATGATAGCGGCACCCTGGTCGTCACAGTCCAAACCACGCGATGGAGCAGTAGCTCCATCTAACGGCCTAGCAGTTGTATTTCCGCACCCCAAAAAGGGGAACGCCGAGTAAGCTGCAGAACGACTAAATCCCACACGTTTTCTCACCCGCTCGTGCATCCAGGCTGAACAGGCAGACCGGCAAGCTTCCAATTGAAAATTCCCGCGGCACCGATCCCTCACGCTGCAGAAGTCGTCACCCATGCTGAAGAAGGATTCAGTGTTGACATGGATTGCACGCGAAGGTCGTAGTGGGCCTTGAACAAGCCCCAATCATGTGATCTTCGAGCCACCAAGTGGGATCGAAATCGGTTTTTATTTTTAATTATTATTTTTTTTTTAAAAAAAAATTCATTTTAAAGTTTCTACTGGGTCACACACACGAGAAGGAAACAAATAAAACCACAACGGTTTTTATTTTAAAACTGGGGGCGTTTGATAAGGTCCGCAAGAGGAATACACCCTTGGACACTGCATCGATACCGCCATTGCGTCGTCTACGACACTCGATGGCATTGGGGGGGCGTTGTTTCTCTCTCTCTGCGGTCTTGTGTTCTACTAGTACTCGCCGGAGTATGCACCTTTTCCTCCGTTCTCATCATCAGATCGTGAAACGTCGACAAGAGAAAAAAGTACGGGTATACTCCACCCGGCCAATGAAAGTCAGGAGCGCGCGGAAGAGATGAAGCAGACTTGCTACTAACTAGTCGTCGTCTAGTCGATAGTCGGATGAGATGAACGGGTACCCAGGACTCGGGGCAGGTCCATGAAAGTGGGAAAATCTCATACCTAAAAAATCCTAAAAAATTCCCAAACGAAAATACTAAGACGATCACGGATGCGTGATCGCAGACTCAAACCTGACGAATCAGGGCCACCCGTTCCCCGCAGCGCGACCGACTCACACCAATCAGCGCCACCCGCCGTACCCTTGACAGCCCTGTACATCCATTACCGCGTTGGGGAATTTTTCAGATCCTCCACCTGGATTTGGGCGGATGTCGGCTCTGGCATGACGGAAATTCCCCAATCGATCCCTAGCACAAGCTGGCGATATTGGCTGTAATGATGATCGGCCCTGTGGCATTGGACGAGATACAATCTGGCCTCCCAGCCTAAGGGAACTTACCCCAGCATTGGGGATGTTGCCTGGAGGTACTTCCTACTTAGCGAAGGGTGAGTTAGATGCGCGCGACTTCCGACACCCGCAGTCAGGGCCTCGTCTCCATGACTCTCTCTCTCTCTCCCCCCCCCTCCCCCTCTATGCCGGATGGGGAAGGTCCCTATCATTAAGTTAGTTTAGTGAGCAGTTCGACTATCGACAAGTCATTTACCCTCATTGCCTCCTCTCAGACTAGCGTTCGGACTATGATGATCCTGGTCCCTCAACGCTAAGATAGACCGGCAGCCTGAGTCGGGAAATAAATCACAACAACAACCACAACCACCACGTCGAGTCCATATCTTTTCGCCCCCTTGGACGGGTTGGACCCCAACCCTCCCGCAACACGTGGGACTGCCTGCAAGGTAAGGCCCCTGCAGGCATCCCTGGCGGGCCAATCGATGTCGGCAGGGATCCCACCCACTGCTGGATCAACGGTTTCTTATTGATTGTCCGGCCTGCAATCGTTATATTAATGGATACTGAGAGCAGCGAGTTACTTTGGGCTCACGTCTACGCGGGGCCGTGAGGGTGGCGTTCGACTGGGCGTGAGGGGGGCTAGGTCGAATTGCACTTTTTCATTTTGATATTCCGAACATCTGAATTCCATAGCAACATGAACCCATTCAATTTTCTTTCCCCGCCCCTCCCTTCTCCTATTGACATGGTCCCTATGTTATCCTGGAATAGTACCAAGTACCTAGTAATTGTTCTCCAAAACCAAAACAAGTAAACCTACAAATACCGTCCAGCCCGTCACCCGGCCAATGTTGTCTAGTGACGGAGCCCCAAATCACAAAATTATACAAAAAAAAAATAAAAATAAAAATAAAAATAACTCAGGTCAATCCCCTGCGCCGATTGCTGGCCCAACACGCTAAGCAAGAAGACAATGCAACCCACGAAACAAAAGCAAGGATTAAGACACGGTTGCTCCGAAGCTAAAGTATGATGCTCGAGTCGTAGGGTGGTAATACATATTGACAGAAATCCAAAGTGTACATGGCCCATATCTCTCCACCCAAAAAAGTAAATTCAAAACTGTACAACTGTAGAAGGAGATGAAACGAAGAGAAAACTAGGCAGCCTCATGCAGGCCGTGTGTGGCCTGGGGGATGCAGCCCAGCAGCCGCTGCTCCGTACGGGAAGTAAAGCTCGGGGTATGGGGTGTGATAGGGTTGGGGCGGCGGCGGCTGGAGACCGTGAGGGCCATGGGGTGCTGGAGGGAACGGCGCTACCGTCCGGGGATCGATGGGTGCATACGGCGCCATTGACCCCCGCGCTGGAGGCATGGGTGCCAGTTGGGGATGTGGACCGGGAGGGCCGGGCGCAGCGAGCCTGGCCCAGGCATGGCTGGTGCTGGAGCAAGACCTGTGTCGGCTCTCGGGGCCCCCCAAACTGGACTGTCTGATTTCTTCTTCTTGCCGACAGTCTTGGGAGGTTCGGCTGCCTTTCTGGCAGCTTCGGCCGCCCGATCGGCCTCAATCTGGGCTTTGGATCGTTTCGGGTTACGGGTCCGGCCCTCCCGGTTGAACCGGGCCCAGTGGTTGAGCATGGCCTCTGTCCGCTTTGGATTTTTGGAGTTGGCGATCTTTTCGCGGCGAGCCTTCTCAGCGGGGTCGAGTAATTCATCATGGGCAACGCCTGCCTGAGTGCTGACGGGAGTCACAGTGCTGAATCCCCGCTGGGCGCCGGTTCAATTGGCGCCAACTGAGCCGTGGCAGGACGTGATTGTAACGGCCCAGCGGACGTTGCAGCCTCGCGGCCATGGCCACGACCAACCGACCGAGCTGGCGCCACCGGGGCCACAGGCTGCGGAGCCTCCGAGCCCGCACGAGACATTCCACGCGCAGCTCCCCGCCCGCGGCCCCGGCCCCGGCCACGAACGGAGCCTCGTGAGGGGGCCGGAGACCCTGTGGGTTGAGTATCCAGCTCCCCAGCACGCCGGGTGCGAGTGCGCCGCTTCCCAAATGACTCTTCCTCTATGGGTGCTGGTGTCCCGTTCAATGCCTCGTCGGTCTCGTTGGCTTTGTTGGCTGCTTCCAACTCTGCGGCCTTGCGCTTGCGAGTTGCCTTACCGACGAACTCCTCTCGCGGAGGGTTCTGAAACTTGGGAACATGCTCAACGCCGAATTTCGTAATTGTTGGCCAACCGTCCGGATTAGGATTATTTGGGCCAGCTTTGGCAGTCATCTTTCTGAACTGAGCTGGCGTAGGCTTGAATCCACCTTGAACGAAGGGGTTCTGGTTGCGAACTTTATCTTCTTTCGTTTCATGCTTGTAGCCGTAGAGCATCGCCTCCTTCTTGTCTTCATAAACCTCGGGTCGGTCGAGTTTCCGTGGGTCGCTGGTTGCCTTTACATTTTGCCGGGTTGCATGTTTGCAGAGCTTTTCGATGGCCAAGTACTCGTCTTGCCATACCTTTAGGACATTGGCAACGTTTTCAGTGATGGCGTAAAGCTCATCGCTTGAGCGCAGTTCAGGATCACGGAGTTGGACCAAGAAATTTTCCAGAGGCGAGATCTCAAGAAAGTCTCCTCTAGAGCTCTTGGAGTTTTTGTAAGGTTCCGGGCGTACTAATAATTCAGATGTATCACGTTTCTTGGCACGTTTGGGGTCCTCGAAGACTTTCATCCAGGTTCCACTGATGTTGGCCGATGTCTCTTCAAAACCTCCAGAAAACTTGCTGATTTCATGGAGGTTCCAGAGGTTATGAATACGTTTGTCCAAGGACACCGAATCTTCTTGGCGAGAAAACTCGTGGAGTTGATTGAATAGAGCAAGGTCTGACTCGCCTTCATGACCGTCTCCGTCCCCTTCGGCATCAGGGCCGTCAAGGTCGTTCTGGTCATTTTCGTTATCGTAACCTTCCATGGCTTCAGTACTTTCATGCACACCATCATCGGCGGCTTCCATTAGACCGTCTTCTTCGGCCTCCAGAGCATCATCTGCTTCCGACACTGGTGCTGTGAGTACAGTGTCATCTCCAGGGTGTTCGTCGACGTCATATGCCTCTTCTTTCTCTTCATCGGCGACGCCATCATACAAAGAGAACTTGGCAATGTGCGGATGCATCGTAGCCATGTGTTCTTCGAGAGCCTCATTTTGAGAATATGGATCGTCATCTGAGGACTCGAAGAATTTCCCACACCATGCGCACTTAGCTCTGGGGGTGGTGGGTGAAAGGGATGGCGAGTGAGTAGATGTAGAATGAGCATGGAGTGGCTCGGAGAATTGTCGGCGCAGCTGCGAGTCGTGGCTGGCCATGTCCGAAGTATGGCTGTCCATGTCAATGTCGCTTTGAGCGACTGGAGCCATGGCTAGAAGAAAATGACTTGAAATACTCGAGTCAAGGTAGAGTATTAAATAAAAAGAAAAAAGAAAAATGGATATCCACGATGAGAGGTGATACAATTTTCACACTCTAGGAGACCCAAGACTGGGGCCTACATATACTGTGTTAGTAGAGCTTGGGTTGAAAAGTTCGCTTCCGGTGCCAAGACACCCGGAGTACGTGCAGTGCAATCGTGAACAACAGAGGGTAGCATGTGCAATGGCAGATGGGGAAAAGAAAACCATGTGTGGTAGGGAGAAAAACAAAAAAAAGAAAATTACAGGCGGGCCGCTAGAAGAAAAGCGACCTACCAACAGGGAGTAAAATAGTGGGAAAAACTGAACAAAAGGTTGAAGTAGGTACTTCTGGTGGCCAGACTGGAAGAGTAGTGCCCGGCCAGATGTACTGCACGGGAATGTAACATACCTTTCGAACTGAAGTAAAGAAATCGTTTGTAGAAAATACGGACAGGAATAGTAAGGGATGTGGGGGATAGCGTGTGGGTGTTGGTTGACAAGTTGACAAGTTGACGACGAAAAAGTTGTTTGGGTCTACAGTAGCTCGCAGCCCGTGGGTTGGTCGCGAACGGCTGCCAGGGATAGTACAGTAAATTGAAGTCGTAGTCTTGCCTTCTTGAAAGGGAAAAGTCGAGCGCCGAGCCGGTAGGCAGAGAATCTCGGTATAGTCCCCAACCACGATCAAGACAGAACAAAAAGTGTGCCAATGAAATAACGTGTCGAGTGGATGATGGACAATTTGGTGACTTCCGAGTAGTGTAGTAATTTTAGATGTCCGCAAAGTAGAACTTTGTCGCGGTAAGGAATTCGGGCGGGTATGCAGAAAAAGAAAATGAGGGAAAAAAAAGACTATGCTCTGAACCACGGGCCAAACCGAAATAACCAAAGACTCTCCAAACAAGACAAAGCACAAGTACAGACGTGATGAAAAAGAGAAATTGGGAATCTTTAGAGAAAGTCTCTGCTGGTAGCATGCAGCATGAGGCTGTCAAGGTGATAAAATCTGGAGCGAATAAGCAAGTTTTGCTTCCAATTACGCTCGCGAAAGAGAAGAAGCGCGATGGGCGCAGTCGAGAAGAAAGCGCAAAGGATCAGTGATGAAGAAGAGATTGAAGTAATAGATGGTGGCACAAGCTGTTTGGAGTAGACGTTCCTGGACGAATGGACGTTGTACAGGCCAAGATGGAGTAGTTGTTGTCATGTAGTGTAGAAGAAGTATGAACGTCTGACGAAAGGTTGGTAGACAGACGGTAGAAGGGAAGTGGGAAGAGCCAAGAGAACTAAACGCGCACAGAGGAGGGAATCGAGGAGAAACACAAGAGAACACGGTGGGAGAGACTATCGGATTCGAGGAGGAGGACAGGAAGAGATGTCGCGTTGTGTTGTAGTGAATGATGGCAGATGAAAAAAAATGACCCTACTAACAGCCCGACAGCAACAAGCCTCTTCTCTGTATACAATAGGAGGTAAGGTAGGGAATTTACTATTGGTACCATACAGTATGAGTGGTACGGGAATTAATTACCCACCTAACCTGACCTGGTCAAAGCATCGACGGGCATGGTTAAGCCTGAGGGCCCTATTTTACTCCAGTACGGTAGTGCCATATTTCTTACCTTATTTTACCTGGCCGGACCCACCGGGGGGAAAGTCGATTATGATGGGCCTCCCGGAAAAAAATCGCCTCCGGACAGATCTTCCGCCTAGCCGCATTACATAGTACTCCTCAACCAATCCGAGGCACGATCGAGTTGAACTTGTTACCTGTCTGTATTCTGGAGGTATGGGCACAGGTCCCAATCTGGCTTTTCCGTTGAAAGCACAGTACTGACTGAGAGTACCTTGGACTGTTTTTCTTCCCCAGAGAAATCCAACAACCGATGATTATTCTATTTGTTTGGTATCTTCCACCTGATTCGAAAGGGCCGTCGGTCTCACAAAGAATAAAGATAATATCATTGGAAGCTATCAATAGCTCCCTGTATCAATGGACGTTTCACAGACCCTGCCAATTATTATCGGCCCTGCAATGTTTCTCGATGGACGGCGGGAGGCTGTAATTTTATTCGGTTCGGTAATATATGATACCGAACCTTGACATCATAACTGCATTCGTAACCACAACATACTCAGGTCCGTAGGCCCAACTCTACTTCCTTGAGGTGAGTTTGATGGCATATTCAACTCGATGGGACTACTTCGCAGAGATATCATGTAATCGTCACTATCTGGAATCACAAAATTCATGATAAGAAAGCTGTATGATGAGCAATGATCATGACTCACGGGAGAATGCAGTATACTATAGTTGCATCGCTACTCTATTCATAATATGTATGTACAAATCATCATGCGGTCCCTTTAATGGTTTTTCTCTCCAACGTCCAGTGCAACTAGAAACCGACTAACACAGTTGTAAGCTGCTGCGGTGGCAGTGATTTCCACCACCTCTCGATCATTGAAGAGTCCCTTCAATTCTTGAAACACATCGTCAGGCACAGTAACCGTTTTCGTCATGGCATCTGTATACTTCAACACCGCAGCCTCCTCGGGACCTATCACCTTCTCTTGCGCTTTCTGGGCGATGTCAGCCTGAGCGTCACGAACGACTGCCACCGCTTCCGCACTGCATCCGCCTTCCATGAGCAAAGGCGAGTGTTGATCCCATTCGAACCAGGCTCCGTTGATTACAGCGATGCGGCAGATGATAAGTTCACGAATGGCTTGGGAGAGGCTAGTGCGGGTTCGGATAGCTCCGATGAACGAATTCCACCCATCGGCAACTGGGAACGAGTGCAGAAGGGCGAGATCCAGAGGTATTAAGCCTTTTTCACCACGTCGAGTTTGCACCCGGTTGAGGATTTCTGCCTCTTCAGGAGTGGCGGTAGGGGGCGGATTGGGAACATATGGAAGACGCATGTCGAATAATTTCGCTTGGTAGCTGCAATGCCCCGGCTGGTAAAGCGTAAGGAAGAGGGCGATAACTGTCTTGTTTAACTGTCGGTGGTGAGCTCTGGATTAATTAATCTAGTAATGGGGAGCTATACTAACCTTCTTGAATGAATAGGAATACTGTCCTTAACCGAGACGATGTATGGGAATTATGTTCGCAAAAAGGTCCTTAATTGTATTATCAGGCTAAGACATGTGGGAACATCCCACTATTTATCTTGAGTCATGGTAACGTCTTATCATACCCCACGAGGAGCGGAAAAGTGCGCGGGATCGAAGCCGTAGCCGCGGGTTGAACTATAATGTCCCCCGCAGTCTCAGACAGTTCAATCCTTCGGTTATCGAAAGCTGCCGGATTACAACTTTTACGTGATCATGAATCAATATACTCGTAACAAACCAGTCTAACATTTTCGTAATGCCTTAATGCATAGCAACGGGGCTCCGTGTCTACTGACAGAAAGCCATGTTGCGACGATAATAACAAATTATATTAATTCGAAACATGGTATAGCTGAGGTACATACAAGGTAGGTGGTATAGTTCGCATGAGCACAGAGGTAAAGTTCTGTTTAGAATCTCTTGTGGTCATTGACAGCTTAGGAGTGAATATTGTTTTCCATGTTATGCAAAGCTCAAAGATGTATCCACCAATTTATATGCTAACGAATGTCTGGCCAAGGGTACTCATAATGGCACATACATGATGTGATGATCCTGTACAGCGAGAAGTGGCCTCTAACAGTATGACTAATGGTCATGATGGTTTGGGGCCGATATTTTTTTT
>NW_015378382.1:0-37792 GCF_001204775.2 Aspergillus nomiae NRRL 13137
TTTTTTCTCTCTCTTTTCTCCTCATTCTTTGAGCCAAAGGAAAGTAGTCTGGTAGGCTATAGCCATGCTAGTTAGATGTTATGGCCCTTGGTCTAGTATGCAGTTGAGGTATATAGTCAAACTTTAGTCCATGAGACAGCCGAGACCATCAGGTATCCAGTACTCCGTACAGTGATTCGCGTCTCTTCTTATATCACGCATAGGGGCCGGTCAGTAATATTGGGTGACAAAAAGGGACAGATTGTTAGCTGAGTCATGAGGCCGAGGAAATGGCGAGCTAAATGACTAGCTGAGGTTTGCCTCGGAAACACATGCAAAACAACGGATTCATTTCAATGTTTGACTCAATTGCCTTTCGAGTTCATGCAACCCTCGCAGTCCCACCAAAGTCAATGAATCGTGACTGTGGAAAGGTACTAGTATTAACTCGACCATGGTATCGGATCGTTGGAGATATCCGTCGGAGACTTCCTCCTTTTCTTTCTTTCTTTCTTTTTTTTTTTCTTTTTCTTTTTTCCCTCGAGGTTTGTGTCTTGTAATCTTTTTCCTTATAATTTGGCATTGACTGAGACCGTTCACGATGCGGGACCTCGTGGGCTCCAGGCTCAGCTCGAGTCAAGTGGTATGTTACCCAAATGGTGTTAGTCCACTCCATGTATAATTAATACTACGTATTATTGCCACAGTGTGTTTCAGTCACGTTGGGGTGGAAGGGAACCCACTAAAGCAGGCGCGGGGTTGTTCCATCGATAGTACATACTCGGTAAGATAAGTGAGAAATATAGCTGAGGCTTGACTGCCCAACTTCGCTACCAAGATCTGCTAACTCGCCAGTGGCCCCACCGGAATACCACCGTAGTGGCCATTAGGGTATAGCGCGGGAGGACATGGACTGGAAACTATTAGTGGACTAACTGCATGGGCCTTAATCCCATCACAATGAACTAGGATAATATTCGATAATACGAGAAAGGCATAATAGATTGTTGGTGTACTGACGGTGGAAAAGGCAATGCCATGCGATTGGTAGCCAGCCCTCGTGTGCGCGGGACTTGGCAAGAGCTTCAGTGAAGTGGCAGCTGCCATGGCCACTAATTGGTCTCTGGCTTCCAGGGGACGCGTCGGTCGGCGGAATGTCCTCGAATCAGCGAACGTTACGCTCGGACAAATATCACTTATCCCAGGCACTGGAATTTCTTTTTAACTTTTTGACTCGGTGGCTCTAGCCAGGGGTCCAGACGTTGCTGCGACCATTAATGGTCCATGTTTAGATCGGCCACAAACCACGGTGGAGCAGAACGTGAACGATGGGTCACGGATCTGCCTATCACCATGCTTCACTGAACGTGCAACCCCGGTAGTGTTCGGATTTCCTCCTGTCTTTGCCATCGCGTGGCAGCACAATGCACAGGGGAGGGGCAGTCCGGCATTCCTCGACACCCCATGGTGTGCCTGCTTTTGAGCCTACTGCAGTGAATGCAGTAGCTCTAGACTTGGGTCGGTCATGGGGGGACTATAAAAGGTCAAAATGTACGGAGTAGCCCACAACTTACCACGAGCGCTGTCCCCCGGTTCTCAACAAAAGACATTCTTGATCGGCGTTCCTGGTCCCAAAGGAACAAGGTTTGATATTCTCGCCAATTAGCCTGTCATACTGGTTGGTCTCAATTCAAAGTGGGCGTGCCCTACTTCTGAGACACTGATTAGAGAGTATATCATCTGGCCAGTCTCCTCATGCCGATATTTCATTTCGATCAATCCAACTCCTCTCGCTCCTTACAAGCCTTTCCACGACGTTAACACCCTAATGATGGCCGATACGATCCTTACGATTCGACCGGAGTGCTAATGGCAATTATCATATTGGATTGAATAACAAAAATCGACTACTGCGCAACGACAGGGACTACCATCATCAACGCCTTGCACTTGCCCGGACTCACCACGAAACATGAAGCTCCCCCCAGCTGATGTGGTGGCGACATGGCCAACACCGAATTATATTGACCCTACCACCCGTGGGGATTCTGTCCTTATCGTGACCATCGTCTTTGCTGCCATAGCTTTTGTCGTAACTTGCCTCAGACTCTATACTCGCTTCAAGATAACATGCAGCCCCGGGATCGACGACGTTCTTATCGTAGTCGCACTGGTATGTTACAAAGGAACCATGACCTTACTAGCTGGCTCTAACCTGCTGCTAGGCCTTTACGATTGCGATGTGCGTGGTTATTTGCTTGGCCACTGAACAATATGGATGCAACAGACATATATGGGACGTTCCGTTGGAGTGGCTTTCAACTGCCTCCAAATTCAACCTCCTTTTCCAAATCCTCTTTTCCCTATCATCCAGCTTCACGAAACTTGCGCTCTTATGGTTTTGCAAACGACTACTCGGAGCCGGTAGCAAGGGTCTCTATACCTCATACAATATAATTTTGATCGGGGCAATGGTCTTGGTGGCACTGCTGTGTATCATCTTTTTGCTTGTATGCATTTTCCAATGCAGGTGTGTTCACCTTCTCTCTATTTGCCTCTTCTTGCTTCTCACATTGCCAATTTGCCAGCCCGATCCATGCGTACTGGGACTTTCAGCCAACATACCCTCATCACTGTTTAAATGACGGGGCCGTTGTATTTGCCGCTAGTGTCGTCAATATCTTTACCGACTTTTTAGCCACGGTAATCCCAATGCCGTTGATCTGGAACCTTAAACTGCCGGCCCGGCAGCGAATTGCTGTGATGTCCATTTTTAGTCTTGGAATTGTGGTCAATGTTGCCGGTACCGTTCGGACGGTTTATGTGTATAAGAGTATGATCGCCTCGTACGACATGACTTGGTTGGGTTGGCCGGTGTTCCTTACTGCATCCATAGAGATCAATCTGGGATTGGTATGTCTAAGTTCGCAAAATTCCTTCTGCGAAAACAATTCTAATAATCATCAGATCTGTGCTTCTGCACCTGCATTGAGACCTCTGGTTACGTTTTTCTTGCCACGGCTACTCCAGTCCACCCAGAAATACGCGTCTGGGTATGGCCAAAGTCGTCCTCAAAAGTTGTGGTCGTCGCTCAACCCGTCTCGGCACTCTACCAGACCCTCCAGGGGCCGATCGCATCATCATACTGACAGCCAGCTGGAACGATTTGAGGTCTACCGAACGGTTGAGATGGAAACTTGGACCGAAGCCCGGAATCCAAGCGAGCCAGCCGACAATGCTCATAGTATGCCAGCTAACCACGCCCGTGTCACAACGCCCAACCATGATTTCGATCTTAAGTATGATAGTGCGGTATACACATCGCCTGCCAGCGAGAAGTCTTCTGCATCTCTTACCCGGCAAACCAGCTCACCATTCAAAGACAAACATTCCATATGACACTCCTTCGACATTTCCTACCATCATCATGTTTCACTTAGCATTGACTGCTACTTTACGATCGTTGAGCTCGATTTCTCTTTACGACACCGCATGTTCCCCATACCTTTTTAGCCACGCCCTACATTGACTTCTTCTATGTACATTTCAAAACTACATGTATTATTACATACGATACACTACAATTGCCCCATCGGACAATCCAAATAAAAGAGAATGAGAAAAACTAGAATATGAATACACCCGAGCACTGTATACTTCCACCCTCCCTACGCAAAAGCACACAGGGAGGCTCCACCACAGAGCCCTTACATAGTATCAAATAAATCCCACCCATCCCCACCGTCTCCACACTTCCGAAATAAAACCGCCGATGTTGATGCGAATATGGCATGATTCCTGGTTAACACGTCAGTAATATTACGAACAGATTAAGGATGGATGCAGGTCCATACACGATAAATTACGTGCATATCTAGTCGGATAGATCCCTGTTCGCCCAGAATCCAGGGGGCGGGCTCGGCCGTTTTTCGCAAATCGTGTGGAGGACCACTCCGTAGAATGTCCGGCCTCCGTCGGCCGGCAGTCTCCGCTGAATACGAAGCACCAATGGTGACTACTAGCGCTGGGCGGAGATGTACAGAGGTAGGGTGCGAAAAGATCCTGTTGATCCCTGTGGGGGGGGGGGGGGGGGGTTCGTATATCGTTTCCTTCTACGAATTTTGCCAGATGTATACAAAATATAATAGGACCTGAGACGGGCGGTGATGCTTTTGCCGCAGTGGTTCTGGCAGTTCCACACACGCTCTTTAACGCACCCTACCTCAGGATCAGGTTAGCAGGGGCCTCACGCAGATCTCTATAGGGCCCTAGGTTGCCAAGAAGCTTATTAGCCTAATACCCCCCATAATAGTGGGAAGTTACTGGCTTTTGATATAGCGTTATTGTCAGGGATATGACTAGCTATTGTTGTGATTACGATATCCTTGTCACCACTACTCATAACAACTGTATCTCACTAGCAACGTACTGGTGTCTGATTATCTTGGAAGTGCTTCTCGTGACCACTAAGCTGTGCTTACTACGAGTAGCTGCAGCTGTACCGTTGATTGACCTTCTCTCTTCTGTGCTCTTAGTGGCTAGTTGGCTACGAGTACCAACTTGATACCTGGAGATTGTGGAGTCTATTGACCATTGCACGCTATTAGTATCACCTTGCAAATAGTACGGAGTACTTAAGCCCATACTATTCCAATTGTACGTAAACTTTTTCCTTTTTCTTAGATAGAATGCTCTAACTATAGGTACCCTCTTTCTTAGTCTCATTCAACCCGCTGCCTAATATAGAAAGCTACTGAGATCTCAGCTACCCAATATGTTAGGGTCTTGGCAGCATGCGAGTCAGCGGAGCAGGTGAGAAGACTAAACAAGGTATATTCAGTTTTTCAAGGTCTGGCCGAGAGTTGACCAAGGTGCACGAATTGACATTCCCCTACTCGGTGCATATGCTAATTGTCTCAGACTCACAGCTGCTATGAGTCACCACATGATGCAAGCATATCTTCGGCGACTCGATACCCTCTTTGATCCCAGTAAACACTGCATCGTTGAAGCCTTTTTATACAAGTCCCTCATATGCACCACGGACATGTCTTTCGTCATGATAGGGTTATATGCAAATTACCTGCGGGACAACTTATCACATGGTCAATCATCGCTCAATCGTTAAGATAACAGGTCATATAGATGGCTACAGTTAATTATTCCCTTCGGTGGTCACTCAAGGGCCCAGTCTACTTACGTTCTAGACTTTCGGTATAATCCAAGCTACTCCATCCGGTCCACATCTCGTACTCAACAATCCGATATTGGCAATAACAGCCACTATACTCAACTATCATTTTCCTGCAGATTGGAATTGTGATGGCAATCATTTCTGACTATTGGCTTCTCCAAACTTCGAAATGTAGATCAGCCTGGATCTAAACCGTCCGTGGTCGACCAGCCACTCACCTCTCAGAGTGTAATCAGCAGCAGTCCCTATTAACGTCCAGTGGAAACAGTATCCTATTTTGAATAATGAATCCCTGTTACCATAGCCCTCCTCTAAAAACATGATGCTAGGGCCAATTCTTGATGCTCAACTTCATCCTAGACGCCCAAAGAGGAATTGTAAGCAGCACTATCATCAATTTCGTGTCTACTGAAATTTTCTTTGTGTTTTTACTGACAAGGCTTGTAAAGAAAGTAGCTTACATGCCACCATCAATATACACCTCTAGTTGCAGCAAGGCACATGGGTGCATTGCAGCCTTACTAATACAGGCACCAGCAGAAGTCGTCATGATTACCCTTATATGTCTTGATTTGTGCAAACACCGCGAAAAGATGAGTCACAGAAATATGTTTTCACTGTTAGAATCACAGAAGGAGCGTCTCTACCCAACTTTCTCGCAGCAGACAACAAGCACAGCACTAACCACCAAAGAACAAACCACACAGCAACTGAACATCATCCTTCAAACATAATGGCACAAACATCCATGCTAACACAGGATATTGCACCTATTCCTCTGGAATATGTGCCAGCACCTACAGAGGAAGAAATGCATCCATGGTATCAGGCATCCCACCTGAATCTAGACCAGCCACTTCTCAGAGTCTGGGATTCCCACTCAGGCGTTAAGCCAACATCAACAAACTGCATGTATTCACGATGTTCATATAAACTACTAGATACTTTCGAGACCCGGGCAATCTCGTTAGCCATCCACGCCCATCATGGCAACCAGACACCGACACCGTACATCTCATTCACTAAATCCGCAGGAGCTGTACAGAGATATGCCGAAGTGAGGGCCTGGAAGAGAGGCTCTCAGATGCTTACGGTTGTCAACCCCAGGGTTCGAGCGGCCAGCGGTCGACACCTTCTCAGCATGGTTAATGAAATGCGTTACTACGGGGTACGAGACCCATTTGGCATGTCCTGTGATGAAGATGAATACCTCTGTCTCTGGATGGTTTCAGAAGAAGAGGTTGTTGGACATTGGGAATGGAGCGAGCTCGCTAAACTGGATGATTGGTACGAGGCTATTATCCTGCCCGCGTTTAGAGAGCATAACAAAAGATTTGCGGCTCGTTCCTCGACAACCAATTCATCAAATTCAGTCGATGCCTTGTCCGATACATTCTCCAGTGCTAGGAAAATATCGAGAGGATGGGGCAATATATCGGATGAAGGCGACTCCCTTCGTTTAGAATACTCTCCTAATAAGCGTCAGGACTCGTCGAGTGAGGCATATAGCAAGTTATTTGAGGACTATAGTGATCTGAGCGACAGTTACTATGAGTCTGAGGCCAATGTAATCGCTTATTTGCTCAGCCCCTCGGAAGATGAGTCCTAGAACTCAAGCTGTGGGTTGTGGTGTCTAGGTATTGAGTAACTAATCTTGTTGGGTTGTTGGATAAATCCTCCTACAAGGCTAGGCCAACCGCTGATGTTTGCTTTTGGTCGAGTCTGAATCTGCTAAAAATATGCTGACTTATACAATCCCTGTGACAAATGATACTATACTGACTGATTCGATATGGCTTCCATCAATATCTCGCAGATAGGGTTCAAAGTTATTCTACTTGAGTAGTAATGGATAACATATTAATCAGAATAGGATCGTTTCGGTGTGCGCTATGTTGAGTTAGCAGCGACTTTTTACCTAGTACTGACCCCTCCATCCATGATGTTGAGCTACTATTATGTTCAAGCTGAGCCAATGCCTTTCCTTAGCCATAAAGGTGTGGCATGGAAATGATCCAACGTTTGTCCTGGATATATATCTTTTTAGAAAGCAATGCATTTGTACCGCACAAACAGAGGATATTGATACGCATGTAACATCTACATGATCTTATAGTTGGTATGAGACTAGACCGACAATACACGATGTGATGGCTACTGCTGAGTACAGTTTGTAATGCCGTTCTGTTACCGAGAAGTTTAAGTCACGTAGACGGTCGAGATCTTCTGTGGTCACGCGCGCCAGTCCTTATCGCATTGATAAACGTGACGTCTTATCGCTTATCAACTTGGGGAACTTAACGCGTTAAGTGAAAGAACTTCACCAATTCTAGAGCGAATTGACACCCTCCCTATATTTATGACAAACATCAATTGATGTTTGGAACCTTTGACTAACATCATTTGCAATGGATTCCGGCGAAGACTTTCTTCATTGGGACAAGTATTTGGCCACAGGTGATTAGCCAGACCACCTGGCAGTTTTCTTCCCATCCTTACTTTGCTTTTCTCGCCGACGGCGGTGATAGGCTGTACTCTGATTGGTCCAAATCGCCGACGATAGCTCCTCCCCGGCCGCGGGGCAGCTCAACAGAGACTCGAGAGCTCCAAAGCCGCCGGCATTCCGCTCAAGACCTGGAATTCTTGGTGATATAAGATGAGCTGGGCGCCGCAATTCTCCTTGTTCCTTCGTATTCAACTCAATTTCCATCCTATACCCCTGGCGGATTCAATTGCCTCGTGACTCGAGCTTGGTTGAGCTGTGATCAAAGCAATAGAGCTCTTATCTCCCTTATCACCGTCTCCCCACATCTGCTGCTAGGAGTATTCTTCTCCACAACCTACGCAGCGAGAGAATCGCCACACCTCTGTACACCCTCATTTCCCACAATAAATCCGTCATAATGGCCTCCATTGCTCGCTCTAGCTTCAGATTGCGCTCGGTGACGCGCGTGCCGACTGCCCGCACCATCACCACCACCCCGCACCTTCGCGCGGCGGCGAAGCCCTTCTTCGCTGATGAGCCGGCTGGTCCTAAGTTGGCCACCGCCATCCCGGGCCCTAAGAACAAGGCTGCCACAGCTGAACTGGACAAGGTCTTTGACGTGCGCAGCTTGAACATGCTTACCGATTATTCCAAGTCTGTTGGTAACTAGTATGTCTCTTGTTTCGTGCCAGCACCGGCTTGTCGTGACAGTGGCTAACAATGTGCTAGTATTGCTGATCTGGATGGAAATGTCCTCCTTGATGTGTAAGTTCTACTCTAATGGCGTCTCTATCTTCCATACCTTATCGCTCATATCGGTCGCCAGCTATGCTCAGATTGCTTCTATCCCTGTTGGCTACAACAACCCCCATCTTACTAAAGTTGCTCAATCGCCCGAGATGACTACCGCTTTGATCAACCGTCCAGCCCTGGGCAACTTCCCCTCGGCGGACTGGGCTAATATCCTGAACACTGGTATTCTCAAGGTGGCCCCCAAGGGCCTGGACCAGGTCTTCACTGCCATGGCCGGATCTGACGCCAACGAGACTGCCTACAAGGCCGCTTTCATGTACTACCGCCAGTTGCAGCGTGGAGGTCCTGAGAAGGAGTTCACTGAGGAGGAGCTGCAGACTACCATGACCAACCAGGCTCCCGGCTCTCCCCAGCTGTCTATCATGTCCTTCAAGTCTGCTTTCCACGGTCGTCTCTTTGGCAGTCTGTCCACCACCCGCAGCAAGCCCATCCACAAGCTTGATATCCCTGCCTTCGATTGGCCTCAGGCTCCTTTCCCCACCCTCAAGTATCCCCTTGAGGAGCATGCTCAGGAGAACGCCCAGGAGGAACAGCGCTGCCTCCAGGAGGCTGAGCGGTTGATCAAGGAATGGCACAACCCTGTCGCCGCCATCATTGTCGAGCCCATCCAGTCCGAGGGTGGAGACAACCACGCCTCCCCTGCCTTCTTCCGTGGCCTGCGTGAGATCACCAAGCGTAACAACGTTCTTTTCATCGTCGATGAGGTGCAGACCGGTGTTGGTGCCACTGGCAAGTTCTGGGCTCACGACCACTGGAACCTCGAGACCCCTCCCGACATGGTCACCTTCTCGAAGAAGGCCCAGACCGCCGGTTACTACTACGGTAACCCCGCCCTGCGTCCCAACAAGCCCTACCGTCAGTTCAACACCTGGATGGGTGACCCCGCTCGTGCCCTCATCTTCCGTGGTATCATCGAGGAGATTGAGCGCCTGAACCTCGTCGAGCACACCGCCAAGACTGGTGAATACCTGTACTCTGGTCTCCAGCGCCTTGCTGAGAAGTACCCCGAGCATCTGCAGAACCTCCGTGGCAAGGGCCAGGGAACCTTCATTGCCTGGGATACCCCCAAGCGTGATGAATTCCTCGGCAAGGCCAAGAGCGTCGGTGTCAACATCGGTGGAAGCGGAGTGAGCGCCATTCGCCTCAGGCCCATGCTGATCTTCCAGCAGCACCATGGTAAGTCAAATTTCTACCCTAGTTTAAAACGTGTTGAACCAATGCTAATATGTCTGCAGCTGATATCCTCCTGGAGAGCATTGAGAAGATCATCAAGCAGCTGTAAGGAACTTATGGTTTGCATGACGGGCATTTTCCATTAAAATTTGTATCTCCTTCTGTTTCACTAAATCTGGCAGAGTCTGGCGTTTAATGTTGGGTTGGGTGGGTTTCTCCGTGTCTGATTGGCACGCTATCTACGAGTTATGTTTTTTGAAGCTGTTAGCAAAACTATATATCTATAGCAAACGGCAATCCGATGCCGTCCCAAGGTGCATCGATTTTGCATGTTGGGTATCGAATAAAATCCAGCTGTTTATCTTCAAAGAAAAAAAAAAAAATGAGTTCTCAAGTAGTGATGAGTCAGAAAAGAAAGGGACAACTCCAGCGTAATAAACAAAGCAGCCCATACCCAAAGACGTATATCGAACGTAAACCGAAATCCCTAACTCCCAAGTGCGTGCAACGGGAAGGAACAGCCCGCTATGAAATCCGCGATAACAGAACCATCCCACCCTTTCTAGCCAGGAGACCTGGGAAAACTTGTAATAATGCGCGCCCCGAACTACCGATCAAGTCTCCTCTTCACCCGTGCTACCATCGCGAGGAATATACTTCACGCCCGAATCCTCCAGGCTCGAAATGATCTCGTCCGGGAGCTACAAAGCAAAACAAACCATCACATCAGCCTCGACGTTCATAAAGACACAGCGTAGGGACATAACCCCAATCACAACATACCGATCCGGTCACCTTGACCGCATACGTTCCCGGCACGTAGCTGTCGAGTCGCTGCCAGCGAGCTACCCAGCTGGTATTCGGGTCACGGAGGGTGACCAATCCTTCAAAGACTTGGGAGGTGCATTCTTGGATGGCGTCGTTGTTGCCACGGAGGCCGAGGACGTTATCGCAGTTGGGGCAACCTTCGCGCATGAATTTCTATTGTGAAGGAGGCGTTAGTTTATTGCGGGTGGGAGGGGTTTTTTTTTGTTTGTTTATGCAGGCTTGGTCCTGCTTTGAACGTACGCTGTGCAGTTGGACGAGGGAACAGACCATGCAGGCGCGAAGAGTGCGCTGCTGGCTGGGTGCGACGTAGAAGGACATGTGCTGTGCTGGTTTGGAATGGGAAGGAACTGCGATGGGTATTAAATTGCGACGATGGGCCTCGTTACAGAGAGGTGGTAGCTTCAGCGGCGGGAGAATGAAGAGAGGAAAAGAGGTTGTTGCAGTTGATTGAATTGATTTGGATGGATTGATTTGATGTCGGAAAGGAAATGCCAAGCCCGGCGACTGGAGGATCTTCGGGATTCAATTCCAAAAAAGTAATCGAGCCAGTGATAAGAAAATAGATTCAAGGTCCGAATTCCTGCAGAAATTCCGCATTCTTGTCAGGAACATTACTCCGGTCGATTTAAATCGCGTTTCCTCCCCTCCCCAAGCTAGTGAAGGAGTTCAGCCTTAAGGTTCCCTTCCCGTGGAAGATCAACCGTTTTCCTTCTGCAAACGCTCTCGTGCCTTCCTGCCGGAAAACCCCTCTCCCCTCATTGCATCCTGTCTCCGATGGCGTCGTCCGACCTTGAGGCTGCCACTGCGCTTAAGGTGCAGGGCAATAAAGCGTTCGGTCAGCATGACTGGCCTACTGCCGTGGATTTCTACACCCAGGCCATAGAGAAATATGATCGCGAGCCTTCGTTCTTTAGCAATCGTGCTCAGGTACGTTGCGCTCTGGGCACCTTTTTTTTTACTACCACTCTGCTCTTCTTTTGGCCCCGAGGGCGAGAGAGAAGCAGATGGATAGGGCACAGCATGCTAACTGTTCTAGGCGCATATCAAACTCGAAGCTTATGGCTTTGCGATCGCCGATGCTACTAAGGCGCTTGAGCTCGACGCCGGCTACACCAAGGTCAGTAGCATACGCCTTTAGAATGATATCTCCTTTCTTCTTATTTCTTTTTTTTCTCTTTTCCTTTCACTGTTGAAAATGCTGTGCTGCTGAAGATACTTGCGTACTTTCGGAGAAGTGGTTTGCCCACCGACTAACTCGATATAGGCCTACTGGAGGCGAGCCCTAGCCAACACCGCCATCCTTAACTACAAAGATGCCCTACGAGACTTCAAGGTCGTCGCGAAGAGGGAGCCCAATAACCGCGATGCGAAGGTAAAACTGGCAGACTGTGAGAAGCTTGTTCGTCGGATGGAGTTTGAGAAGGCCATTGAAGTGGGTGACCCGCCGTCGGCCTTCGAGGACCTGGACATCGACTCCATTGCGGTCGACGACGGCTATGATGGTGTGCGATTGGAGAATGAAATGACGCAAGAGTTCATCGACGATATGATCGAGCGGTTCAAGAACGGCAAGAAAATCCATCGCAAGTATGCCTTCCAGATCGTCAAGGCTGTCAAGGATCTCGTGTATGCGGAACCAACGATGGTCGAGATTGGCGTGGACCAGGGTAAGAAGTTGACGGTTTGCGGTGATACGCATGGTATGTTTCCTTTGCGCTTTGCTTCTTTCTCTTCACCCCCCGATCTTTCCCCTTCGCTGACACGCTGCGACAGGGCAATTCTTCGATCTCCTGGAGATCTTCCGGTTGAACGGATACCCGACCGACAAGCACGCATACCTTTTCAACGGTGACTTTGTCGATCGTGGCTCTTGGTCGACTGAGATCGCCTTGCTCCTCTATGCGTACAAGTGGCTGCGACCAAATGGCATCTTCCTCAACCGTGGAAATCACGAGACGGACGATATGAACAAGGTTTATGGATTTGAGGGCGAGTGCAAGGCCAAGTACAACGAGAGGATGTTCAAGGTGTTCTCGGAGTCTTTCTCTGCTCTGCCCCTGGCCACATTGATCGGCAGCAAGTATCTTGTTCTCCACGGTGGTCTCTTTTCTGACGACAATACATCCTTGGATGACATCCGGAAGCTGGACCGCCACAACCAGCGCCAGCCCGGACAGCAAGGCCTGATGATGGAAATGCTCTGGACCGATCCCCAGACGGAGCCTGGTCGCGGCCCGAGCAAGCGAGGAGTTGGTCTCCAGTTTGGTCCGGATGTTACCAAGAGGTTCTGTGAGAAGAATGGACTGGAAGCTATCATTCGCTCTCACGAAGTCCGTATGGAGGGTTACGAAGTCGAGCATGACGGACGGTGCATCACCGTCTTCTCCGCTCCCAAGTACTGCGACACCACGGAGAACAAGGGAGCCTTCATCAACGTTGGACCAGAGCTTAAGCTGGACTTCCAAGTTTTTGAAGCTGTGCCTCACCCTGATATCAAGCCTATGGTTAGTATTACCCCGATTCTTTTTTGTCTACTCGTTACTTTGTTCCTCTTTATGCATTGCAGAGACTGACGGGCTTCTCTCTAGGCTTATGCACAAAACTCGATTATGTCCATGATGTGAGATGATTTACCTCTGCATGGGACGGCGTTTATGGGTGGACAAAGAAGAGTGGTCTTCTTGACCGGTCATAGAGGTTCGGTTCTGGAATGAGCGTTGGGGCTCTTTGGTTATACTTGCAGACTGAAATAACGACAGATGTCTCTCAGATACCAAATACTGTATCTATTGAATGATGATTTGAACTTCTTGCATAGCGGAACAATGATGTGTGAATGAATACCCATGTGCAGGCAGGCATGAGGATGTTGGATTGGGCAGTAAGATGATTTGGCTTTTCTCTGACGATTTCCTTGGATATGATTGTGGTGGCTAGTTAGCGACTTGATTGCAGTATCCAATGGTATAGACTAGACCTGAGCATAGGTTTCTTGTCGGAGTTGTAGTTTTAGGAAACCCGACCGCTTTGCTGGAAGACCCCGCGATTGACTCCAACATTTATTCTTCGGCTTCCCCACCTTATTTCAGTATCTTTCTGCTCAATCCCATCTTTTCTCCCTCCCCCATTATCTTACTTATCAGAACGGCGTGATAGCACCGTTCAACAGTCTGGAAACGATGGAGTTCGATCCCAAGACCCGTATGTACCTTCATTGCGAGAAGATACAACCATTCAACGACGAGGCTAACCCCCACTTCTCTACTGGTCTTGGTTAACAGCGCAATACCTTACTTCCGACAAATCCAGCTTTGCCTCGACCTCCGCTCATGAGCGCTGGCCCGTGATTATCGTGAGTGTCTCGATTTTCCTAGGCTTTAGCTTACCTGGCTTCCTAATAAGTATTCGTGTCACTATAGACTGGTGCCATTGACGACCTCCACCGCACTGTTGGTGATGTAACCGATGAAGAGAAGCGCAAGGAAGGAAAGAGTATCATCGAGAAGCTTGCAGCGCTCAAATATGAATTGCAACATAACAGACAATTGACGTGAGTGATTTACGCCGTTGACTTGACGCACGTTATGTCAAGGAAGTCGCTAAGTTGTGCGTCCGCATAGCCCCCTCCCGGACGACGGCCAGCCGGATGTCGAAGAATATAATAAGGAGTTGGAGCAACGAGGAAACCCGAGATGGCATGACGTTGCATGGCTGTTCTCTGAATGCTACCTCTGTATGTTAAGCATTTTAGAGCAAGGGCGAATAGACGTGCTAACGCAGGATAGACAGGCGCATCAGTGCCTACTTCGCATTGTCCACACACTGGAAAGGATACGACGTATTTGCCCGCCAGAAGATGTCTACTTTCAAATCTTCCCGTCCGGCAGTCCTGGAGTTAGCCGCGAGATACAAGGAAATCGCCCAGGAGGCGGAGAAGGGCCATGATGGAAAGACCCCGGAGCAGGTCGAACAGGCTGAGCGCATACTCTTTTCCGAGATGTGTGAAATCTGTCTGTGGGGTAATGCCACCGATCTGTCCCTTTTGACCTCTCTTACCTACGAGGATATCCAGAAACTGCAGGGCTCGCAGGCGCGCAAAGCGGCGGAGGAGAACATCCTTGTCAACGATTTGGACGCCGCCTTTGAGGTGCTCAACAAGGCCCGCAAGGAGAAGAAGACCGGGGAGCGTCGCGTAGACATTGTTCTCGATAACTCCGGTTTCGAACTGTTCGTTGACCTTATCCTTGCCGGATACCTTCTCTCTGCTGGCCTGGCTACGACAGTTGTACTGCACCCTAAGCTGATCCCCTGGTTCGTATCGGATGTTACGCCCCCGGACTTCAGGGATCTCATCACCGCGCTCGCTGACCCGCAGTCATTCTACACTGCCGCCGATGAGTCGGGCAGAGAACACACCCCCCTCTCCGAGACGGAGCTGTCAGAGGTGAACTTCCTCTTCGAACAATGGTCCCGGCTCCACGCAGAGGGCAAGCTGGTCATCCGCCCACACGCCTTCTGGACCGCCCCGGGAGGCTACTGGCGCATGCCCAGCACAGCAAAGGATCTCTTCGAGGACCTGCAACAGAGCGAGCTCGTCCTTTTCAAGGGTGACCTCAACTACCGCAAGCTAACCAGTGATGTAAGTGGCCCCGCACTCTTCCTTGAACCCCCCGCAAAACATTAACATTCTATCCAGGCTGCTTGGGACCCCACAACCCCCTTCACGACCGCCATCGGTCCAATGGGCCCCAAGTCCGGCGTCCGTGTTCTCGCCTTCCGGACCTGCAAAGCTGATGTCGTTGTCGGGCTGCCAGCAGGCGAAGACGAGAGACTCCGCCAGCTGCCTAACGGCGGGGGCTCCGAGGCCCGGAAATGGGCTTGGAGTGGAAAGTGGGCTGTTGTGTCCTTCTCTGACGGGAAGGCTTAAACTAATTACTTGTTTGCGATATGCAGAGACGGGGTTTAGATCTTCAAAGCACCCGATGTATATAGATGGGCATATAGAGACGGACAGAATATACAGATAGATGATGTCATCATTGGAATGAGATATCCAGTTAATGTGTATTGGTGGACTTTTGCAGTCGGGTAATTAGCGTACTTCAACAAGCCTCAGGACTCGTGGGTCAAGTTAAGTGAATGATGAGGACAACATAGAATGAAATAGGGGTAGCATGTTCAATGTAGGGTATATTCCAGACACAGACAGCCGCTGGACTTATCACTTGCATGACGTATCGGACAAAAAAACAAAAGAGAAAGCGATTATCCCAGTTAGGCGTGGGAAAAAAGAGAACCGTAGAGAAACAGGGTAATGGATACATCAGATTCCCAAGAAAAAACAAAAAACGAGAGCGCCTATACCCACAATTGCTTCCCCCCCGCGCGCCTGGAAAAACAGAAAAATGAGTGAATTACCCTCTTGAAAACCCCAAATATTAAATAGAACTATTGCCGATTCACGGTGAGAAGAAAAAAAAAAAAAAAAGACAAAAGAAAAGTTTTAGCCCGTTAAGCCCGGATCATGTTTTCTTTCCCCTCTTGTCGTATCTTGCGGCTGTCTTGTTTGCGCCTGAGGCGCGCTTGAGCAGCTAGCATTCGATCGACGGGGATGGAGTCCCGTTGGACGGACGCGAGGCTTTGTCGCCTTCTGGTTCGATCTGCGAGGTGGTAGGTTTCCGGCAGACCTGTTATGGCGTCTAGACTGTATTTTGAGGGGGAGCGGCGGGCTCGCAGTCGTTCGGTGCGGATTTGTTTGCTGTCCTCGCGGGTCGCGAGGTGATGGGCGAGGGATGTTATGGTTGAATGGGTTGGGATGTATGTGCGGTAGCTCTCTGAGTTGTATCTCTGTCTAGAGGTGCGGCGGGTGGGAGGTTCGAGTGATGGGTAATCGGGGGGCGATGAAGGCGGGATACCATCGCCTTCCAGAAGATGGGTTTCCTTTGGTTTATGGGGTGTATCATCTAAGTATGCCAATTGCTCACTGTGATCCTCCGTTTCCAGGCCTAGGGCTTTTGACGCCCGCTTAACGTCTAGCTCGCCTAATACCGTTCTTGTGGTGTGCGAGCGCCGATCCTTTGCGCGTGGGCTTGGGCTGGGAGGTTCGTCGATGTCCTGGGTCTCATCGTTTTGCTCCTTCAGAGGGCTGTCGTGTCCGAAATCATACACTTGGACTCCAGTATAGCCCTTGTCTGAGTGACGAGTCCGCGATCGGAGTTCAGGAAGGCGCTCAAAAGTGGTCAACTTCAACTTCAGGAGGTCAATCTGGTCCTGCATGCGGCGGCGCTCCTCGTTGAACGACTCCCTGAGACCTTCTTCCTGCTCGCGATGCTGTTGCGACGTTGATTTCAGACGTTCTCTGTATTCCTGGACACGTAATTCTAATTTGGCTTCTCTCTGCTTCAGTTTTGCTTCCTTTTCCTTGCGTCGTCCTTCGTACTTGGTCATTTCTTGTTTAACGCGGGCTAGGGTTTGTTTCAGTGTCGCATTCTCCTTCTCGAGGTTCGAAGCCTTCTGTTCCGAGCTTTGGGCCAAGTCCTTGAGCTTGGTAAACTCCGATTGTTCACGTTTCATCTCCTCCAGCTTGGCGTTTGCCTCGCCCAGTGCCTGCTGGGCCTTATGGAGCTCTTGGGCTGTGTTCCCAGAAGTGTCATTCGGGGTCTCGGAAGATCCTGCGACATTCTCTACGTCATTATTAACAACGCCGTGTTGCTCTAGGAGTTTGCGCAATAGGCCAACTCGGTGTTTGTACTGCAAAGCCAGCGCTGTTTGCTTGGTGAGTTCCTGCACCAACTGCTCCTTGTCCGCTTTCGAATTCTCTCCAACCATTGTCGACGCGAGTTGAGTAACGTGACGTTCCATCTCAGAAACCTTCACTTCCTCCTCCTTGAGTTTCTCGGCTAACCGTAAGGCTTCTTCATCTTTCTTCCTGGCGTATGCTTTCGCGGCGGAGCGATACTGAATAAGCTTCCTTATTTCTTGAGTGGTTTTGTTTCTATAGCTATCAAACTCCGCTTTCCAGTATTTACCAGACTGAGAGCGGGGTTCGTTCAGGTTGATAGTGTCGTCGCCGGGATCATCTTCCGTTGACGATATCGACTGTACCGCCGGCTTCGATTCGGTAGACTGGAGGTTTTGTGAGGTCTCCGACTCCTTGGGAGACTTCTCGCGCGAGTCCATGAGTGCCTGTGTTAACTTGCTCCGCGGTTTGGCCTTCCCATCTGAAGAATTGATAGACCACTGGCTAGTCAATGGAGTTCTTGATGACTTGTTAGGTGATTCTCCTCGCTTGCGCTCATTGTCGACAACGCCGTCGCCGAATGAAACCGTCTTACGTCGGTTTGATGCAGTGCCAGGGGTGACAAGGATGCTCTTAGTGGGGGAGGCCATTGCATTCACAGCCATGTCGACGTCGGCTTTCGTGGCTATCGGAGCATCGCTCGTGTTCCCAGTAGTGGGCTTCAGCAACAGGTTCGCGCGGGACGGCTGATTGGCTGTCAGATTCTTCGGATTTGGTTCCCGCTCCATCTGATCCTCGTCATCAGCCCCGGGGGTGCCAAACAAGGCGCTCTTGAAAGCGCGAATGGCGAACACAGGCGCAGGCGTTTCAGGAGGTTCCAAAACCTTTGAGTTGTCTATGGATATAAACAAGGAATAAACAAGTCAGCGCGACAGCCGTACGATTTTGCGTTGGGGGGGAAGATCGCAAGTCCGCTATTGGACCAACCATGGGGCGCGTGCCCAGGCTTCATGCGGCCAGCGAGAGACACGCACCTGCAAACTGCTCGTTCTGCCCAGTGATCCACTCCAACATCGCGCCTGCAGGACAAGGTGAATCAAATTACTAACAAGATCGAGGGTCGCATTGCAGGGGCGGACACCATTGGCGTCTTATCAGAGGTCACGACCGAGCCGTGGGATTGACGTGGAACGCTGTGCTTTGTTTACGATGCTCAGCGGGGACGCTAACGACCCAAAGGCGGTCAGCGGAAAAACAACGGTGCGATCCTTAAGGCAGTTTAGCTCGCCCTATAGTTACCGCTCTTTTACTCCCAATTTCCCGTCCGTCATTTGGTTCTTCCCTTCCCCCACTAATTTTAAATTAGTTATAGTGACCAACTCTCCCGTACCTTGCCCGCCCTCCTTCTTTTACATTGGTACCTGATCAGTCCGAATATGTTCTTTATTGAAGCATAGAGGGCTGCAGCTTCGGCTGCAACTTTGTCACAGCTATCGCGTGGCAAAGATCCATCTCGACCTGGGTGCAATACTTTATCTCACACCGCCCGACGCCCCGCTATGCCTCACAAGCAGAAGAAAACTTCCAGCAATGCCCACAAGAACGGCTCTCCCCGGGCGGAGAAGAAACGTCAATTCCCCCGGGATGCCCCTTCACTCGCCCTGCCGGTAGTGGCCCCGACCGATTACGAGGAAATCCACCGGAATGAGATTGAGGCGCTCCGCTCAATTTACGGTGACGATTTTGAAGAAGTTGAACATAAGCGATCTGCCTGGCAGGTATGTCTTGTTTTCCCTCGCTATCCTTCTTGTCCGCACTAGTTAATTGTCATTCCCGACCTTAGCAATCGTCAGATGTCGTGTTCAAACTCCACTTGCGTGCTTCGTCCAATCCGGAGGTGCGTCTTGATTTGCTGGTTGAACTGCCGACCACCTATCCTAAAACCTATCCGAACCTTTTCTTGGAAAACACAGATGATCTCCGACAAGGGGCTCGGTCGAGGATTGATGACATCATACGGACCAAGCCGAAATCTCTCGTGGGATCTGAGATGATCTACGAGATCGCCGTTTCCATTCAGGATGTTCTAGAGGATGTGGCGGAAGCTAAAGCTCAAAATAAAGACCTACCCAGCCTAGAGGAGGAGCGCATGGAACAGGAAGCTGCTGCCAACCAGCGCGCTGAATTGGAAAGGCAAGAAGAGCTCCAGAAACAAGAGGCCGCCACTGCGGAGGAGGAACGAGCACTACAACAGCTATTGGAGGATAAGCTTAGAGAGAGAACGAAAGCCCGACTCTTACGCCGCAAGAGTCGAACCTCTGGCATAGACACAGGCAGCGAAACTGATGCCGGGGAGAATATCCCAGGCGCAATCTCCTTCGACCCGCCCCTCGTCATGGCCGACAGCGACGAAGGGCCATTGGTTTTCCGCGCGGTTTACGGGAAGACGCTTCTCAAGAGTGCCCAGGGAAAAGACACATATACCGTGAGACCAGTGGTCACTGAGAATAGGTGCCATGCTCCTCTCCTTGTTCTAAAGGAGTTTTCGATCGATGAGACGCAGCTATCTCCACTTGCATTCAGAGAGAAGATGCGTAGCAGCGAGGATAAATTGGAAGCTATTAAACGGCTACGACATCCAAATCTGTTGGATTTCGTGGGGTTCAAGATTTACAGGCCCCTCGAACCGGTCAGTCCTCAGGACAACACATGGAGAGTTTATCTTCTTCTCGAGCATGCAAACAAGGGGTCACTGTCCGAGTTTCTGGACATCGTAGGGTCTGTACCCGTGGAAACTCTGCGAAGCTGGACGATCCAGCTTCTTGAAGCGCTCGAGTTCTATCACCGGAGCGGCTTTGTCCACGGGGATATTCATTGCGGGCGCATCATGTTACTGAGAAACCAGACAGGTGGCACTATTGTGAAGCTGCAAGCGAGTATTGAAAATGCCCTCCCTGATTCTGCCGGCAGCAAACAGTCATTAGAAGTTTCAAAATCACCACTTTGGCTGCCTCCCGAGTCGACACAAGGGAATACTTCACCGACCATGAAGACAGATGTGTGGGACTTGGGTATTGTGTTTCTCCAGATGGGATTCGGTAAAGATGTGTTACAGCGTTACACTTCAGCAAACGCATTGATGGGAACGCTCGGCTTGTCTGCCCCACTGCAAGATTTGCTTAACGAAATCTTTAGAACGGACCCAAAGAAGAGACCGACAGCCTTCCAGCTCCAGCCGTCTGAGTTCTTCCGTGTTGATGCACCTTTGGTGTCTCAGTCAAGCACCTCAAACTCCATATCATTTCCAAGACGTCCTCGCTTTGATTCGTTTGGAGGCCTGCCAGCATTTTCACGGTATTACCAAGATTTCGATGAGGCTGGTCGCTTGGGTAAGGGTGGTTTCGGTATGGTGGTCAAGGCGAGAAATAAACTTGATGGTCGTCTGTATGCAGTCAAGAAAATTACTCAAAGATCCGCCGCTGCCCTGAAGGATACACTATCGGAGATTATGCTACTGTCACGTCTTAATCATCCCTACGTAGTGCGTTATTACACTGCGTGGATTGAAGAGGATTACGACTTCGTAGACGAGGAAGCTGTGTCGTCTACGGAGGGAGATCCTTTCGCTAGTCAAGGCTCTGAAGGTTCTCAAGACTCGCAAGGATACGGATACAGCACAGGCGGGCTCGATTTCATCAGCTCCAGCGGCTATCCTAAGATTGAGTTTGGCTCTGATAGCGAGGAAGAAAATGATGGGACACCATCCAGCCGTGTTAATGGAGAGACGCCCGAAACTTACGGTACTGGAAGTGTGACCGGCCAGGAACTTAGCCGAGTGAGATCTGGCTCGCAAGGCAGACCTGTTTCCACTACACTGTATATTCAGATGGAGTATTGCGAGAAGCACGTAAGTTTACCCTTGTTCTCTGCTGCTTAGCTATTCATATTCAGCTGACCGCTTGAAGACTCTTCGTGATTTGATCAGGAATGGTTTGCACGATGATGTTGACAGAACATGGCGTTTGTTTCGCCAGATCCTCGACGGACTGAGCCACATTCATGGCCATGGTATTATTCACCGTGATCTGAAGCCCGATAACATTTTCATCGATGTTGCCAATAATCCGCGCATCGGAGACTTCGGCCTAGCCACAAGTGGTCAGTTCACGACAGCTGTGCGCTCTTCGACGGCTGCAGACTTTGAAGGAGACTTTACTCGCAGCTTGGGTACGACATACTATGTCGCACCAGAAATGAAGTCCGGTTTTACGGGCAGCTATAATGACAAAGTCGATATGTACTCTATGGGGGTCATTTTCTTTGAGATGTGTTATCCTCTTGGGACTGGAATGGAACGTGATCAGACACTGCGCGCTATCAGGGAGAAGGAGCATACTTTACCACCTATTTTCCAGTATTCCGAAAAGGCGCTCCAAGGAAAGATTATCGAGTCGCTACTGAGCCACAACCCTAGCGAGCGACCCTCGGCCTCAGGGCTTTTGCACAGTGGCCAGATTCCTCTCCAGGTTGAAGAGGAAACCTTTAGACGGGCGATCATGCACTTGCTGTCTGATCCTAGTTCACCTGATTACAAGAAGATCCTGTCAGCTATTTTCTCACAGTCTCCTAAGAAGTTCGAGGACATCGCCTGGGACATGGATTCCCGCGGGACACCGGCGGCCAATGAGCTACTAGTTCAAGGGCTAGTCAAGGAACGTTTGACCACTATTTTCCGCAGGCATGGGTCTGTGGAAACTACAAGACAGATGCTGTTCCCAAGGTCTCAACATTACAACAGCGGAGCTGTACGATTGCTTGACTCCACTGGTAACGTGCTTCAGTTGCCTTTCGATCTGACTCTGCCAAATGCGCGTGCCATTCCGCGACAAGACCCTTCCCTTGAGAAAACATTCACATTTGGTACTGTCTACAGAGAGACGTCTCATGGTGGTGAGCCTCGGACTCACAAAGAGGTGGACTTCGATATCGTTTCACACAATACGTTGGATCTGGCTTTGAAGGAAGCGGAAGTCATTAAAGTTCTCGATGAGATTATTGAAGAATTCCCACCTTTGAGGTCGGCTTCCATGTGTTTCCTTGTAAACCACTCGGACCTACTTCAGCTTATTCTGGAATTCTGCCGTATCACCCCTTCCCAGATTCCGCTGGTGAAGGAGGTCATCAGCAAACTAAATGTGGGAAAATGGACGATGCAAAAGATTAGAAGTGAACTTCGGTCACCGGCAATCGGTGTTGCTTCCACCTCCTTGGATGAGCTTGCGAGGTTCGATTTTCGTGACTCCCCGAGGCAGACGCAGAAGCGTCTGCGAGCCATTATGGCGGGCACCGAATTCGCCGAACGCCTGACTCCCATCTTCGTTCGAATCAATTGGCTGATGGAGTATCTACAATGCTTTGACGTAAAGCGAAAGGTGTATGTCAACCCTCTCGGGAGTTTGAACGACAAGTTCTTTCGAGGTAGCATTTTGTTTCAGTGCGTCTTTGACAACAAGCGGCGTGATGTTTTCGCGGCTGGTGGTCGGTATGACTCCTTAGTCCAAGAGTTCCGCCCCAAGGTCTTGGCGAGTCGCCCTCAAACTCATGCTGTGGGCTTTAATTTGAGCTGGGATCGACTCAGCTCTGCTATGCTCGAGTATATCAAAGGCTCCTCGAAAAGCCATGTTAAGCACCATGAAGTCGAACCGGCTGCTTTTTGGAAGACAAGGAGATGCGATGTACTTGTTGCAAGCTTTGATCAAGCGATTCTGCGTAATACAGGCATTAAAGTTGTTCAGGATTTGTGGGCCAATGACATCAGTGCTGAGCTAGCCGTTGATGCCTCGTCTCTCGAAGAACTTCTTACCAAGTACAAAGATCATAATCACAGTTGGATCGTCATTGTCAAGCAAGATAGCCAGGAACGAGGCTTCAAGGTCCGGTGTCTGGTTCCTAAGGAGGAGTTCGATTTACGAAGCTCTGAGCTTATACCATGGCTTCGAAATGAAATCCGTGCTCGCAATCAACGTGAGGGCGCAGTCGATTTCCGCCAATCTCGAATGCCTAGCCAACCAGATCCTGGTATTGACGGCGAAAGGTCGAGCGATGTGCGCATCCTAGTCCCTCAGCACAGGAGCAAGAAGACAAATAGGAGGAATATTGTTGAGAATGGTATGTCTTAACCTGAGTTATGGTGTTTGATGTTTACTAACGAAAAATAGCTCTTTTCCGTTCTCGCGAAGTAATCGAAGATGCGCTGAATGGGCCTATTGCTGCCATTGATACGCGGGACGATTTACTCGAGGCGATCAGAGACACTCGACTATCAGACCCCGAGAGCTGGCGCACAGTCATACAGAGTGCGCCCTTGACTGAGAGGAAGTACCTCGGTCAAGTCCATGAACTCCTCGTTGACCTGGCGCATGAGAACCATGCCAACGACGGCGCGGACAACTTCAACAACGCTTTTATATACAATTATCGTACAGGTTCATGTGTTTATTATGATCTAGGACGCGGCAAGTAAGATAAAGAATCATGCGTTATGTGTTATGCATATTTCCTTTTTCCTTGTTCTTTTATACCTGAAATATCTTATTCACTTTCGCGTTTATTTGACATATTATTGGCAATGGTGTTGGATGTTTTATCTCCTCTCAGCATTTTATAGCGAACTATACCCGCAAATATACCATGCAATTCAGCGAGCAAACAATGTGACGTTTCAAGGTATCTTTGTTATTATACATAATTTTAGGCGCAATATACCACAACCCGGTTTAATCACTTTCATCATCGCTTCCGTAGCCTACCAAAGGACCTCCCGAGGCTTGCGGGGCTGCTTGTGTTGTAACATTCCCGCCCGCTAGTCCCCTCAATGCCGCAACAGTAGAGCTTGAGAAGATGCCACTGCTTTCCGATTCCTGCGGAGGAGCAGAAGCAGAAGATGAGTTCTCGAGCATGAGTGGTTGGTTCGGAGCTTCGAGCTGACCCTGATCTCCCTGTCCTGCACCCTCCAACTGCTTTGTCCGGCTATACCAGACCTCGTCAGGAGGCTCATACCCTTGCAAACCAAAACTGCCCTCGATCTTCTTCCTCTTTCGAGCCTCGGGATCCCTCCCTTCAAGCTCGGCAACAAAGTCTGCCGGCAACGCCCTGCGTACCGCTTCAGCAGCTTGTTCCTCCAACCTTCTCGCCTCACGCTTCTGAGCCAATGGGTTCGGATCGACCGTCGCCCAACGCACATTCAGGATCTCATTATTGTCGAGAGCTTACAGATAGTCAGCACACCGGGGCCATCCTCAAACCTGCAACAAACAAAGAACTCACATTGATGTGCCATAGCCTCCTTCGCAAACTCCGCCTGCGCAAGAGTAGTATACGTAACGAAAGCCACACCCCTCGACGTAAAACACGAATTCTCTCAATCTCACCCCACTCGGCAAAATGCCGCGCAACAACCTCCTCAATATCATCCGTAACGTGAATCCGACCCACATACAGCGTTCGATTCTGGCGCATAAACGAACCAACACCGCCCATATCATCGCGGTAATCGCTGAACTTGTCGCGGCCGAAACAGTCGACATTCGGGCTGAAGAGATCATGGATAGTGGGCAGACGGTGCAGATACTGGCATTCCGAACCGAGGTGACAGACGCCGCGCGCGAAGAACAGACAGAAGTAGGACCCGATGACTTTGTCGGCGCGTGTGTAGCCGCTGTCTTTGGAGATATTGCATCGCGATGGGGCGTGTTGTTTCGATAGGTAGCTGTCTTCTCTGTCACCGCCGGACCATTTCTGAAGTCATTGTTAGTGTCTATTGCTCAAATTATTAATGTAGATACAAAGCGCATAGTGCGATTGTGTACAAGAACAAGGTATATAACGTACATTATACCAAATGTTGAAGACCGTACCCGTCTGCGGAGGCGGTTCAGACTTGACTGTGGCGGGATCGACCTGGGGGCGTGCTGGACGGCGCTTCTTCCTGATTATCTTCTTCTTCTTCGGCGCGCCCTCCGCGACGGCGGACTCGGCGGGCTGGGTGACGGCGAGGGCATTTTCCTCGCTGGCGACTTGCTCGTCTGGTGCACTTGTTGCTTCGGGTAAAGTTGTGGGTTCTGTAGATTGGGGGGGGATCGGCCACTACGGTGTCTGCCATGGTTGTTGTGGTGGGGTTGAGATTGGAGGTTGAGGTTCTGTCTCGATCTTTATCGCGGTCTGGGATGAGATTATTCGAGCTTGCCGTCTGGTATCTGGTCGGATTATGGTTTTGCCGATGGCCGTGGTGGTTGTATGAGGTATTGATATTCCGAGTATACCGCGAGCCTGGACAAGGGATTCTTATGAAGCAGCTGAATGAAAATTGAAGGAATATATAACTGTAGCCCTGATTTAGCTTCACTGTCCAATGGATGGTGAGCTAGATATCATCTTCTCAGATCAGAAGAGACCATCTAAGCGGTCGATAACGCGGTCAAACTGGCCCGGCAGAATCCCCACAACCACCGATTATGTAAGGCAGTTATTTTGCGAGATTTTGATACATGATTGTTTCCCCCCAGACTCCCCACTCTTATCGCAGAAGATCGGACCAGAATACCTGTTTCCTGGTATCTCTGGCATATTCTACATTTGACACCCTCCAGGGAACCCGATTCACGGGCAGCTTTGTCGCAGTAGTACTTGTTATCGCTGAATTTTTGAGTCCGCGGGGCTCCCAACCGGCAAGATGGTGAACATCACGGAGAAGATCAAAGAGTACGTTTGGAAGAGCGAATCGCCTCGGAATGGATTTTCCAAATGGGACTAGATTCTGATATCATATAATAGGATTGAAGATGAGATGCGCAGGACGCAGAGTAAGCTTCTTTCGTTCCCTTACCCTTCTCCGACTTTATGCAGAACCCCGCCGCTAACTCGATAACAGAGAACAAGGCCACAGGTGCGCATATCACAACTATATATTTCATACTACAGAGACATTGCGAAATTCTAACCCATAACCAGAATACCATCTGGGCCTGCTGAAGGGGTACGAACCAATCTAACCCCACTCAATCAAAGCAAAACAGCTAGCTAACAGCTCCGACAGAAAGCTCGCCCGATTAAGAGCCCAGCTTCTGGAGCCAACAGGCGGTTCCGGCGGCGGCGGTGCAGGCTTCGATGTCAGCAAAAGCGGTGATGCCCGTGTTGCCCTTGTCGGTTTCCCCTCCGTCGGTAAATCGACGTTCCTAAGCAAGATCACGAAGACGAAGAGTGAGGCTGCGGCGTACTCTTTCACCACGTTGACTGCTATTCCGGGTGTGTTGGAGTATGGAGGTGCGGAGATCCAGATTCTGGATCTTCCTGGTATTATTGAGGGCGCTGCTGAGGGCAAGGGACGAGGTCGTCAGGTTATCTCCGCTGCTAAGGTTAGTTCATCGCCCATTTTTTCTATTGCTTTCTGTGATCGGTGGGTGGAAGGATATGATGGACAGCTATATGTCTAACCGGCAAGCAGACTAGTGATTTAATCCTCATGGTTCTCGATGCCACTAAAAGAGCAGAGCAGCGGGCACTCCTAGAGGCGGAATTGGATGCCGTTGGTATTCGTCTTAACAAGGAACCACCGTAAGTAGCTGTCCTGGGAGACAATCCAAATGATCATCTCGCTAACAGATCCAGAAACATTTACCTCAAACAAAAGAAAGCAGGCGGAGTGAAGATCACCTTCCAGACGCCCCCGAAATACCTCGACGAGAAGCTCATCTTCAACGTCCTCCGTGATTACAAGATGCTGAACTGTGAAGTTCTGATCCGAGATGAATACGGTATGTTTTAACGCCCGACCACCGTAGCGAATTATACACTAAGGCATACCGCAACAGCAACGATCGATGACTTCATCGACGTCATCATGAAAGATCACAGAAAATACATCAGATGGTGAGACCAAACAAACCCCACGTTTCTAAGAATTGCGCCTGGACAAAGCTAACTCTACGACAGTCTCTACGTGTATAACAAGATCGACAGCATCAGTCTCGACTTCCTGAATCAACTCGCCCGTGAACCACATACTGCCGTGATGAGTTGCGAACTAGACCTCGGTGTTCAGGAGGTGGTTGAGCGGGTCTGGAAAGAACTCCGTCTGATCAGAGTATACACGAAACGGTACGCGTCTGCCCCACAACCTGGTACCGGATGAAGATATCTAACGTTGAGCAGGAAAGGAGAAGATCCCGATTTCAGCGAAGCGTTGATTGTACGGAGCAATTCCTCCATCGAGGAGGTCTGTGATAGCATTCACCGGACGTTGAAAGATTCGTTTAAGTATGCTTTGGTGTGGGGTGCAAGTGCGCGGCATATCCCGCAACGAGTTGGATTGGGACATATTGTGGCAGATGAGGATGTGGTTTCGATAGTTGCGAAGTAATTGCGATATGGGGGTTATTCTTACGAGACAAATACCTTTAAGAACAAAATATGATACGACGATGTGACCCTGAACCGCGGCCGGATATTACAGACTGGAACTCCTACACTTGCTACACAGCACTCCGTGGCATTTACACGATACTCAAGAAATTGCAAATTGTAACAGCAAGATTTTTCAATTGCTATATAGACCTACATGAACTATACTAAATATTAACCCGAATTGAATGACATTGGCATAACCCATTAACCCAAACTCCACGCACAAAAGACCAAACAGAGGAAGACATGCTTTTAAGCGGCAGCGACGGCAGCAGCAGCGGCCACATTCTGCATGCCAATAGTGGGCTGCACGCCAACACGCTCCTTAGCAAGGAGATCGACCAAGAGAGGGCTAGGAAGGCTATCCCGAGTGGGGTGGAAAGCCGACTGGCTAGCCTTGTACTTGCGCACGCTGTCAAGGTAGATGTCAAACAGGTAGGAGGAGTCGAGCGGGCCGCCCTTGGCCTCGGGGTGGAATTGAGTGCTGAAGATGGGACGGGTCTTGTGGATCATACCCTCATTGCTCGAGTCGTTCAAGTTCACAAAGTAGGGCTTCCAGTCGGACGGCAGAGTCGAAGCATCAACGGCATAACCGTGGTTCTGGCTGGTGATATGGCAACGACCAGTGCTCATGTCCAGAGCGGGAATGTTGTGGGCACGGTTACCGTACTTCAGCTTGATGGTACGAGCACCAATGGCAAGGGCCAACAGCTGGTGTCCCAAGCAAATACCGAAGATGGGCACCTGGGAAGTCTCCATCAAGCGGCGCAGGTGGTAAGCAGTCTCCTGGCAGTGGGTGGGGTCACCAGGGCCGTTGGAGATGAAGACACCATCAAAGTGGTGGGCAACCTTGTGGATGGGGTAGTCGAAGGGGAACACAGTGATACTGGCTCCACGGCTGACCAAGCTACGGAGAATATTCTCCTTGACACCACAGTCGAGGACGGCAACATGGCACTGAGGATCGGCCGCACTCACGTGGAATGGGGCCTTGGTGCTAACCTGACGGACGAGGTGGATCTGCTCAGGGTCCACGAAGGCCTCATCCTGGTCGCGTCGTACTCCTCACCAACAGTGATACGGGCCAGAGAGGAACCCTGCTCACGTAGGTAGGTGACAATGGCACGAGTGTCAACGCCGGAGATGGCAGGGACACCCTCACGGGCACACCACTCGCCAAGGCTCTGGACGGCGGTCCAGTGGCTGTATTGCTCGGCCACATCGGCAACCACCACACCAGCAGCCTGAAGGTGAGGAGACTCAAAGTACTTGAGAAGGCCGTGTTGGTCCTTCTCAGTGGAGGGGACACCGTAGTTGCCGATCAGGGGCTGGGTGAAGACCAGGATCTGACCACGGTAGGAAGGGTCAGTCAAGGACTCAGGGTATCCAACCAAGGAAGTCGTGAAGACGGCCTCGCCAGAGATGTTAGAGCGAGCTCCGAACGACTTTCCGTGGAAGATAGGACCATCTCGGATCGTGAAGGTGGCACGCTCATGGGCAACGCGACCGTTGCGCACAGTGGCCATGAACCGAGACTGGATAGAAGCGTTCACGGAAGGGAAGGCAGAGGCCCTGGCGGGCATTGCCTTGAAGATTCGGGCAGCGAACATAGTATGTCAAGTGATTTAAAGTGGAAAAGTGTACGGTTGATGTTTATAGAAGGGTTCAGTAGTTTCCGGAAGCTTTCCAGAGATGATCCGAGATGTAGTCCTGCAAGTAATGCCGAGTCAGTCCCAATTGATCCATACTGACAATAGAGGTCGTAAACCACGACCCGGAAACAGACACGGGTGTCACGTGGACCTGAATGGGGTCTGCATACCTGAGAAGTGAAAGTCGAGAAAAAACGCATAAGCGCGACGGTGCTGTTACCAGTCACTAAAAAATGGATAAGATAGGGTTGAGAAAAGGTTGATTAGATCGACATCGACGAGATGTGCGTGCAAAGAGTTTGATCGGTTGAAGATATGGGATGAGTCAATGGGAGAAGAAAGAGAAAGAGAAAGAGTGACGAGAGCGGCGGATCTTAAGGACGAGCGGGAGAAACTGAGTGCCGGCCCGGTTCCAGGCACGTGATGCGCTACACCGACTTCTGCGCGGTCCCGGCCAATCAGGGGGTCGATATTGGCTCAATTCGTCTGCGCTATCGGAATGGCAACTTTTTTCTATCGGCGTCTTCAAATAAACCCAATTATCCAATCGATTCTCCACCGCGCCATTATCTTTTTACGCCCTCCACACTTACCCCCCGGTAAAAGGAGACACGGTGGCTGGTTAAGTAAGGGCCACACCGACTGAACTGAATCCATTGCCATAACCCTCCTTTGAGGAGTCGACAATCCTAAGAATCATGCACAATAGATCAATATCGATCTCGGATCGATTTAATTTGACAATCATACTACAGGAAGAAGAGCAATCGCCACCGTGACTCACACAGGACGATCGATTCATTGGGTAGCAAACACTAGTGGGCCTTGATCATCTCGGATGAGTTGTCCTATCTCACCTTGTTCGAGCATGATGCGAGGTTAGACTATTTCCAAGGGTAAAAAAATTTTCACTTCTCGGGTCCTACCAATGACAGAGTCTGGGCCGCTGTCTTCCGGTGCCAAAGAGTCCGGGGAATTTTATACATTATCAGGGGAATTTTCTTGGCACCGACGGCAACTTTTCTCATCGGCATGGCCCGAATGATCTCCGAGAAACTTCCACTGCTATTCATATGGAAATATGCAAACAGGTGGCACAAATCTAGCGACACCTGATCGGTAGATTTCTACATTATACTTCCGGCGAGTTCAGTGATTTCCACACGTATATCCAAAGAATCCATAGGTTCCGACTCATAAAGGGCCCTCGAGGTATTCGCATAGACTAGATTTATATAAACTATGGATGTAAATCAACATCAGTACCGTTAATGAGTAGCTCTATTTTGTCATGATCATATTCAAACCCTTTCTTCAAGCCTTAGTGGCAACTATCCTACTAGGACCCTCCCTGGGGCGAGCGTCCTTCCAATCTCCACCTCACCAGCAACTCATTTCACAGCTATCTAACCACTGGGAAGACCCGGGCTGCGATGGCTCTGGCATCGTCGATCCAGACGGCCACTGCAATGGCGATGGAATCATCGACAACCCCCAGAACCCGCGAGACAAGGAGCGAGAAGGATTCCGATTCGACAATCCTTCAACCCACTGCAAATATGTCACGCAAATGCACATCTGGGACTCCTTCAAAGATCTCGAGAAAGACATGTCTAAATTGTTCACCCTGATCCACAAGAATGTCAGCTTCACCGTGGTGGGCCACCACCCCATAGCCGGCCATTACAACGACCTGCTCCATTTTTACGTCAATGCATTGCGTCGAGTGAGTGTTTTGTTCTTGGACCATGCAGACAAATTCGAGATCCATCCACAGGCTATCCATGGGGGCTGTGATAGTGCTTGGTCGGTATCAGAGATTCAGTTCAAGGGCATCATGAACTCTGGTATGTATATCTCCGATATGACCTGGTTGGAATGATGCTGATGTGTTTTGTGATGATGATGCCAGGTGATGATTTTGATATTGTAAACGTGTGGGTGACGAGATGGTATCAAGACCAGATGGTCGAGATCCGGACATACATAGATGCCCCGCGGATTATGGATGCCCTTCACAAGAACGAACTCTGGTGGAATGGTACCACGTTTCGTGACAATGTGCACTACATGCCCGGGCCGGCGGGTATGCCTGACCTCAAGGAACTGGAGGACCTCATGGGTTACCCCGATGGCCGAAACTATGAGGACTGAGTGCGGAAGCGGGTAGTTCATATAAAAGATAGCTCAGACACGGCCAATAGTGTAGTTTTGCATGGTAGCATTGCCACACTTGGTGATTATCTTTCGTCTATAGGTGAGCAAGAAGTGGTGGGTGGTTGGAACAAACGAGAGACTCCGTGATTAGTCAACTGATATATACAGCCCTATCTTGAATAATTTAAATCCGTAACTGCAACTCGCCATCAAGCCTCCGCTAGACCCTCCCAGTCCTAGCGTATTGTAGCTAAATGTTATGACATGCTGGTTGTAGGACTGGTATTGTTTGTTAGGGCATTATGCCAAGAAGAGCGGATGACGCTATACCCGATCTGCGCATAGCATTTACTCCGTAAATCCGGGTCGAGTCATCGACGGGGCCTCGGTCCACTTGCTATTTACCTCCACCAGACATTAAACCAAAACCGAAACAATGGTCTGAGTCCATACTCACTAAAGAATGAGTGACACGGTGAGAAAACGCTCCAGGATCGCTTGCGTCTCCTGCCAATCACGAAAACGTAAATGCACCGGCGACCAGCCGTGCAGCACATGTTGTCAATTTGGCATCGACTGCCACTACGATCTGCTGTCCCGCAAGAAAAAGGACGCAAGGTCTTTTAGACCGCAGCAACCAATTCCTCCAATAGCCAGCACTACGTCCCGTAATGAAACCATCCCCAAGAGTCACCGCGAGGGGACTACAGGCGACTCCCCTGACATATCTGTTCACTCCTTGGAAGCCAATTCAGGAGCAGCATTTGTACGGAGGTTGGGTCTCAAGATCGACCCAGCTAATGCCCCGAGGTTAGACCTGTTCGCCTGGAATGTGGGTGCTCGCCATCCGACTCCTTCTTTGATGCCCCCGTCGTCAATGCCCAGGGCAGTAAGCGTTGTAGACATCATTTCTCTGGACGAAATGAAGCTGCTAGCCGCCACGTTTTTCGAGAAGGTAGATCCGTGCTACGGCTTCATCGATCGGGACCATCTGTTCCGCCAACTGGGCAGACGATGGCTTTCCCCATCATCGGAGTCTGTGTTGCCCTACGGACCGTACGACGCCGTACTCTGCGGCGTTGCAGCATTCGGGTATCTTTTCTCACGCAGACAGGCACCCCAAGCAGAATTTCAGCTGGCCGAGACTGCCGCCTAATCCTTGACCAGCACATGCTCTCTGAAACACCTTCATCAGTCGACATCGTCACTGGCTGGGTGCTTCGAGTGGCATACTTGCGTACGACAGCTGCTCCCGATGCCGCTTGGATGGCCAGTTGTTCGCTGATGCATCTCATTGAAGCCACCGGCCTTCATCTGGAGCCCTCGTCAGACACAGTCCTCGGGAAATCGGCAGAGACGTGCCACCCAGAAATCCGGCGGAGGCTATATGCCATGCGCGCCATCTTAACGTCTGGATCTCTTTCGAGCTAGGGCGTTCCCGCGTCGTCTTACATGGAGCAACGTCTCTCCCACCCACTCCAAGATCAACTAGGGAGATTTTTAATCTCCTCCCAATATCAGAAAGTTTGGACCCAAACAAAGCGCAGGACTCCCTAGACCTAGAGTCAGCGCTGGCGAATGTTCTAGATCTCGTTCACCCCCTCGCCTCACATACCCTGGCCCAATGCAACCTGATGCTCTGCATCTACCGGCGCTTGCGTGGCCTCGACTCCGTTATAGCTGGATCTCTCCTTGACCAAGTACTTGAGCTAGCAAGAAAGGGCCTGCAGGCCTCTCGCGACATGATTGCATCGATCAGTCCGTGGCATCAGACCGCCAACGTACCCTTCCAGATCATTTGCACATTACTAGCGATCGATAATCGTGCTTCGTTAGCACTGTTAGGCGATGCGATGCAGACACTGCGCGAGGTCGCCTTAGCGTACGATACAGACGTCATGAGGGAGGCCTACAGTACGGCATACCTGCTGATCCTGCTCCACCAACGACGAAAGGAAGAGGACACGAGAACCCTTCGAGGTGTTTTGCGTGCCAACTCCACTGCCTCGGCTACACAGGCGGAGATCACGGAACCCACGATCGAGTCGACTCACTCACTCGCAGACTACCCGGGGTTCTCGTGGTTGAGTGATCTGGTGATTGATATGCCAGGCCTGCAAAACTTTGATCTTGAAAGTTTCCTGGCAACCGACAATTCATGGCCGCTGCCGGAGCCAGGGATGTGATTTGTTATATTTCAGATTACAACTAGCGCGTGCTCTACCAAAATCACACACCACATGAAGCATCAAGTGATAGTTGATGATATGGAACGGGATGCCGCCCCTATGATTCCCAACCATATGGGTAATAAATAAAGGCTTATATTACGAAGGCTGCTGTCAGTCTATTCGGACTTCTTTTGCTTGGTACTCCTTCTTTGTGGCCGTGTTCCAGATGACCAGGCTATCGCACCCAGCTTCCATAATACCCACAGCGACCCGAGGCCAATGACAATCATGGTCCCCAACTCAATCGCCTTACTTTGGAAAACCCCTTTATCATCCAAGTGAAGAACCGGAACTTCCAACTTCTCAACAAGCCGATCTGATGAGGGATGCAGCTGGTAGAACATGGTTCGAGTCCCAAACAGTCCCTCCCATCCAAGGTTGACCCTGTCAAAGGGGTTTACCCCCATCTTGGTGCCGTCCTCAGCCGTGCAAGCCCAGAATACCACTGGCCATGGGACTGGGGCGGACCGGTAACCAGACTCGGACGGCCGCAAGTACCGCAGATGGAGGGGAATCGTAACATTCCACTCCGCTGGAACTTGTTCAGATTCAGAAGGTGTGGCTAGCTCAAGCAACCAATTTGACCCCCAGCGAGACACAAACCAGTCTGGCGCCTCAAGGTCTGTCTCTCCAGCGACTGCGCGAAGAGCAACCAAGTTGTGAGAGTCCAGGAATAATGGGTCAGTGGTCGAAAGCTGATACTTATCACCAAATACAGTCGATGGGAGCGTTAGGTAGGCGTGAAGCGCGCATATCGCGTCCGGCGGAGCAGGCGGGTGGTTAAGCGACGATGGTGGCATCGAGATGGTCATGGTTGGATGCAAACCAGTCGGGGAAGTAAACGAGATTGAATATGTTGCATCCTCTGGGAGAGGCTGATGGCGAGAGGGGAAAGAGAAGAGCGTTGGCTCTGCCCATGAATCATCAGTACCATATCCGTACGCAACACCAAACGCACTCAGCAATCCGTTACTAAGCATACTCAACTGATCATCCTTTCCGACAACAGCCAGTAGCCCTCCCATCTTAATATCCTCAGGCTCTGTCGCCGTTTCAGTGCCTAATAGCCCCACTTCAACCTGATCTGTTCCCGCAGCATGCTTCCGTATCTCATCCGTCCATCCATTTTCTGGCGATTGTGACCAATACCCCAAGACAGTCAACGAATGCGATATACTATCGTAGTTGATATCGACCGAGTCCGCAGACCGAATAGATGCAGCATAACGGAGGCATTGCTCATCGGACGACGAACAAATCTTGTTCTCGATATACGCAACTAGGTTGTCAAGGGACGGAAGTAAACTGTGGTATTGGAAAGCAGCGGTGGAAGCGAAACGCGTGGACAGGATGGGAGGCGTAATGAAAGATTCCTGCAATGTCTGTCAGCCACGAGTATGCTTAACAGAGAAACGCAATACCAACCTCGGGACTCTTGCATTTCAACCCATAATCAAATGTTCTCTTCAATAGCGCACACAACGATTTCCTTCAAGAAACCATTAATATATACATAGCAATCACACCCATACCCTAAGCAATAAAAACTCACAATTTGTTCTCCTCAGACGAACCATCAACAGGTGTGTAGAAAACATGTAATCCAGGCGAAACCCGACTCGAAAACGGCGCAACAGTATCATACCGCCTTTCCGACGCCCACCGGAGATGAAGCTGATGACACTGTTTCAAGACCTCTGCAAGCTAAGATAATCACAATCCAGTATTAGCCATATACAACCTTTGAATTTAGAGGACAGGCTATCAAAAGCAACAAGAAAATACCTCCTCAGGGAGCTCATCAACGCTAAACGTCGCCCGTTCCTCACGGGCACCATCAATCCCATGCAAGGTGAGGGCATCAGGTGTTAGGACCGCTTGATCCAGGGAGAAGGGGGTCTCGGGACGTTGAACGAAGGTGATTCTGCGACGCATTGTTGGATCGCTTGATTGAGGCAGTTGTCGGTAGTTACTGGTTGGGGAGAGTTGGAGCTTGCTTCTCCGCATTTATTGTTTGTCGTCACGGAGAGTGCTTGTTGCTTGATTGGGTTAGTGTTGGTGTTTTGGTGATAAGATAAGGATTGCCTTTTTGGGACAGATAACTGGTTACCATAGTTGATGTATGTACATACAAGCACACACTGGAGTTTATGTGTTGGATTTGGTTTGCTTTTGATTGTTTACTTCGCCTCCTCCTCCTCCTTCCTCTTCTGCTTTTTTTTATTGTCTCAACCATAGCGAGGGCTTGATACTTGGTGGTGATCTCAATTGCCTCGCAAGGGTATATTATATATTTTGCCCAGTATTATAGCTTCAGATACTCGGTTCCTGACAGCCTGTCCTTCAATCCTCGATACATCCAGGAGAAGGTTGTGACTAAATTATCAATAAATAAACCCCTTAATCTTATTTCCAAATGAATCCCTTCCTATATTTGCTTCTGACTTTGAACTCGGTGGGCAGTGTACCAGGTAAACCGACACCGTTGGTTTAATTCCCAATTCTTCTGATTAGTTGCCACAATTTTAGAGATGGCCAGAATAGATAAAGCTTAACGGGGAGGAGAGTCTGCGTTTGCCTATATCATGCTAGATGCCGGAACACTGGTAACTGAGGACCCACGAGAGGTGGGCATGACATACCTGGTTCCTGCATACTTCCATAGTTCTCAGTAGTATTATTAATACTCGAGCCAAATGACCGCAAATGGCGATTTAGGCATAGGTCAAGTAAAGTATGATGGTCTGGGGGATTCTCTGGTGCAGACAGATACGGTGCTTGTCAGCGGGCCGAAGCTATGTAAAAGATGCAAGGGAGGTTTCATTCTGGAAACAACCCTTGGATGAGCATTAAGGGGGCCCGTAAGAAATCTCGAAGATGGATATAGTAGTAGAGAATAACAAAAGTCGTATAGAATAGCTGTCATTCAATAGCACAGTCGGAAGCCTCGTCTTCCTGGCTTTGAAGCAGTACTAACTGTGAGTATATATGGCAGGTAAGTCGCGGGTCGGCCCGCTTTAGCGAGCTTAAATTGCTTCGAGAAATGGAGTATCATCATTCATGATAGCGAAAGATATAGGTCAACTATTGGGGAATGGTTTGTGGGGCAGTTTTTTAACGAGCCTTACTGGAATAATATACAGGGAACGCAGTGCTACTTTGGTGTTGTCATGTGCTCTTATTAGTAGAACTATATTCTCTTTTTTACAATTCTCACTGCGACAGCAATGGAATTTAAGATCAAGTGTCGTAGCTTTTATTTTCAGAATCTAGAAAGATACAGTGTGTAGTGGAAATCATATAAAACCCATGTCATCACATCATCAAGCAACCCGTCGCTCGCCCCAACGCCAACAATGCTGGTATTAACTGGAAAAACACAAGAGCACGACGACAATTACGGAAGCACGTCTTTAAGGATATCTTTCTGAGAAGCAGTCAAACTGGCCGGGAACCGGACATTCACGTGAACTATCAGGTCGCCTCGCTCGCTTGGCTTCTTCGAAATCGTCATACCCTGGCCGGGGAACTTTTCTTCGTACCCGGGTTGTGTTGGACCTGGCTTGGCTACCCGGATCGATTTTCCATCGATTGTGCGCACGATCCGGTCCCAGCCGGTCAGAGCTTCTTTCAGGCTGATTTCAACAGTTGTAATGAGGTTGTCACCCTGGCGTTTGAAGTTGGGATGTTCTTTCTATATGGAAGTTAGTCACGAGTCCCACTACATTCGCGGGGCTAGTTTCGAAAGTTATCACTTACCTCTGTCACGATAAGATGGACATCCTGCCTGCCACCTTCTTCCTGATCGCCCACACCTCTGTACTTGATCTTCGAACCGGTCCGCAAGCCCGGCTTAATGTTCGCTTCAAGCGTTACATCTTGGACGGTGCGCTTTCCGCTCGTATCGAAAGTCTTGCTCTTCACGGTCACCTTCTTCGTTGTCCCGCGCATCAACTCTTCCAGTGTCAATGGCAATTCCTTTTCGACTACGGTCGGTTCGGGGGTAGGGGCGCGCTGAGATTGCTGGAAGGCACTGGGGCCACGGCTTGAGCGGAAGCTACGGCCGGCGCTGCCACCGCC
>NW_015378383.1:0-37764 GCF_001204775.2 Aspergillus nomiae NRRL 13137
GTCGGGGGAAGCTTTTTTGGGTTCGGTCACTGAACCTTGGTTCACACAACAAACAAAATGTTGAAACTTGGCTTTGGAAAGAAGCGGAGATGGAAATTTAAAGCAGGCTCTAGGGAGTCTTTTGCGAGGGATGAAGAAGAATGGTAAGGGAGGCCGTATTCACTTGGTAGTAAGGAAGTTGCAAGGTCAGAGATGCAGGTAGACTGAAGAGGAATGAGAAGATGCTGTTGTAGAGACGAATTGGCAGACTCTCCATAGTATATATAGGCGCGAGCTTTCGATTAGGACTGGGGACGAGTTACCGTCTGCTAAGACGCATTGAACACGACCTTTCTGTACAGGAAACGGTAAGATGTGTGAAGTCCAGACCGGGCAGCTTCAGCTACATGCCACTAGAATGATGCTAGAATTATGATGCACGTATCCGTACCCAGTTATTGTCTAAGGAGCATTAGTGGGGTGGAGCAACCTGAGTGTGATAGAGGAGATGTGTACGAAGGAAAGAGAGAAAAAGGAAGTAGAGAATCCAAAGAAAAGAGTAATTGTGTGTGAGCTGAGGATAGTGTGTCAGAGAGAATAAGAGAAAAAAGAAAAAGCACGACGGGGAAATCTGGCAAGAGCCCAACAATGGATGTCAATAATGGGCAGGAGACCAATCATGATTTAACTTAATAGTCAAGAGTAAAGTGATATATCGCCAGTGGACCAGAGAAAGTGGGTATGAGAGGCGCCCGGGGAGCTGGAAAGTTATGCGATAGTCCGGGAACCCTGGAGCTTCTCTTACCATATTCAGGATAGGTCTGGGGCTCACGATGTCGCAGATCTCGAAGATCTTCATTCGATGAAGGAGATAGCCGGGATCGGACAAAGGCGGCAGGACTATTGGTACTCTACGCAGCTATAACCAGGGCTACAGATCTGGGCCTAAAAGTAAAGCATCGGATACTGGTGATTGGAGTACGAAGGATTCCCAGTGCCAGTGCATTGGGAACTTCTGGCGTGCAGATCCTTCCCAAGATCCATCCTGACGGAGTATATTTTCTTTTTTGATAGCTTGAATCTAATGTATTTATAGCGATATTACCTCCATTTGGTATTTTATTAATTTGGATTTTTCTTACACCTACCTATTCCCCTCTCTCTATTGCAATAATTAGTCATGTATTAGTATATTTTTTTCAATATTATTGCTAGAGTAACCTGAGAAGCTCAGGACCCATGTGACAAATAGTTTTCCTTCAATTTCTCTCTCACACTCGCACACTTGCTCCCTTAGCCCTATCATAGTCTCGAATTCCATGGCTTGATGTGTTTTCTTTTTTCTTTTTCTTTTTTCATTTTTCATTTTTTGACTTACCTGAGATTTCTTTCTGGGCAGGCGATTTTTGACGGATAAGAAACTTAGAAGTCAATTTTAAATTTTGTCGCACTCCCTACCCGAAACCTCAATTCCCAATTCCACATCATGGTTGGTCGTATCTGACTTGTTTGGGCTCATCCCCAGCGGCACGCTGTCCCATCAGAAACCTCGTAGAAGAAGGGTCTCCCTTGTCCATGTTATAGCCACCGTATCACTGAGTTACATCGGCACTCCTTTACCGAGGCCCCCGGTCTTTTAGCATCCCAGGCTGGAAGTTTAATTGCTCCACCATGAATCGGTGAGATGCTGACCATGCAGGGAAACCTTTTAGGTGTTCTGGAAAGGAGCAATCAAAGACGTCCGGAGTATACATCCCATTCCGGACACGTGATATGCATCCTCAGGTGAGATTCCCATGCAGGTCTGAATGTATGTAGTGCATATCGATGTATGTTTGGATGTGCATCACACCTACATAAGACGACTAGCAGTACTAGTCTGTCATTATGAAGTATAGTTGATGTGCCTCCCGACAGAAAAGGTTATCTCACTTTGGATTATCGCATAATCTGACGCCAATTTTCTCTCGTGTTTTTTATTTAGCTTTTTTGCCGAATTTCAAATTTTTTGTGATGTGATTATTATTATTTTTTTTGTTTTACCCACTTTTCCCTCGCTCTCGCTCTGGCGCTGATCTTAGTTAGCTGATCGCGACGGACAATTGCAGAGGATCCACTGACCCGCCAACCGGGTTCGTGAGTCGGTGGCTTTCCAATGCAAATAGAGTTAACTACCAGCTTAGTGCTGTCAAGCCACCAGCGCATAGGATGTGCGACCCGGTCCCGAGAAAGGGGTAGTGGAGGCGGACACTTTACCTCGTTCGTTGGGTGGTAGCAACAATTGAAATCAAACATGTCGTAAATTCGCTTCCCAACTTAAAAGCCGGCAGTCGGTTAACATCCGGCAGACTGACCTGTCGACCAATTCCAAAAATCGGGAAACCAGGGGGTTCCTCAGCGCGCAGCCGAAGGTGTAAAGACACCCACTAGCTCCAAGTCCTGTAAGCTAATTAGGCCCTAAATCTAGTTCGGGGGGTTGTCGTCGTACCACTAAAACAAGTAGATCGAACTTGTCAGCAAATCATTAGTTCCAGCGGCCTGACTTTTGGCAGGACTAAAAGGACTAAAAGAAAATTGGGTCTCGAACCAACAAGAGAAATGCGCACGCGGTGCACACAGCGTCCTGAGCCCCAAATACCCAGCCTGTCGGACCTGCCAGTGTTCCACACCAAGGCGCTAGGGCCATTGATGACATCGTATGGGACGACGCTATATCTCGTCAATCCCACTTCAGCCCGAATTGTCGTAGAGACTAACGGGGCACCTAACGCCGGTCACCGTATCAGGACACATTGGGGTTGTACGTAGACGCTGTTTGGATTCTCACGAGGATGGTCGCTTATCCTCACTCATGCCCGCTTAGAACCTTCACGGAGGAAGTGAGCTAGTTGTGATCCTTTCCGATCCCGTTGCCCAATTGAGAACCACTGGCATCCTGGTCGAGATTCGAACCTTTGGTCGACTTCTGTGCTGATCTACCGGATCCTCTTCCCCGACGTATTCCTGTGCCCCGGTAGGTTTCGTTGGCTTGTTAGTGTGTCCCTCCGTCTCCCGCGGAGTTGGTTCCTTTTCGAACAATGACCCACGCGTCCCGCTAGTACTTTTGTGCTGGACAGGTCTCTTTTTCCCGTCTCGCCTGCCCTGAATCGCCTGTAATCTCCCTTTTCACACAAAGGACAGTTTGTCGTATCACCTGAAGTAATAGTGTCGTGTCTGTACAAATTCCCCATGATCTTTGTTTGTGGTGACCCGCAGAGCAATTCATTGTCCGATGCTAGAGTCTTGTTGACATGCTGTTGCAAAGTGACTCGGCTGATTCGAGGACACAATGTGTGTCCACATGGCTGTAGCAAGTGAATTACTAGATGTGTCAGACCGTCTCTTGTGAATCTCACCCGAGCAAAGATCAGTATATGATAAACATTGCAGGCATACCGATTCACATTGGATCGGATCGGATCGACTTCTCGTAAATTCGAATTGCGTTCAACTGAGTACACCGCTCCAACGATCGAGCGAAGGTCGACTGTGCGACGTCACATACACAGCTCTCTGCCAAAAGTCTAGAACGGCGAAGTACAATGAAGTCAGACCACCTAACAATCCTACCACCTACTTGACTCCGAGCAACGAAGACTCGTTCGGCTCATTACCTGTGCCAATACTCAACCAATTGTTTGAGCGCGGCGGAGTCCGCCGAAGAGTGGCCCTGATATCTACTAAAGTACGCAAAAGCGCGACACAGCTTGTGCAGCCGAAGAAAGAAAGGACTTAGTAGGTTGGCACAAAACAAATATATTTCAGAAGTAGATTTGAGACTACGATGAATGCAAGTACAGAAATGTTCGAGACGTTCTCTTGCACCAGTTCCACTGGCCGAGGCCACGAAATACGAAAATTTCAGAAACCGGTGCCTTCACTCCTCGACAGCCCTGCAGCTAACTACCCCCGTGCCGATTGACACAAAGAGCAGATAGCGAGACAGAACCGAATTTGTTCTCCCAACGCTCCGTTAAGAACAATCTTGTGAGTTTGCAAGATGTTCCTGCAGTACCCAGAGTGGACTGCATCGCTGGTGTAGTAAAAGTATGGTTTGCCGGCTATTGGCTTCCCAATGAAATCAAGGCACAACTAAGTAACAAAGCATAAATAAAGCCACATCATATGTAGCCACAGGAGGCTGATCTTCCTATTTGAAGCGAGACCTAAAATGGTCGTTTGTGCGATGCTGAGATAAGTATGTTGAATCGATGCCCAGATAGGGTAACGGTTTTGAAACTTGTTAGAAAGAAATCGCCTAAGGTATCATGAGAGATGTACGGCCATAATTGTACGGGAGAAAGCAGAAGCCTGCGAAGTGAAAGCAAGTAACCGCCATCTGGTATAGAGGATATGAAATTCATCATTTTCAGGTCGTTACTCGCTTGAAGTCATCATCAATCAATGCGTCAAGTTCATGTTATACCGTAGTAGGCACGATGGCGAGATTTTACCACGTCCAAAAAGCATGGGAATAGAAAAAGGCGTAGTTGAAGAATACACGTTAGTCGTTCAGATGGAAAAGTGCCGAAACACTTCAGCAAGCGTTAGGATTCCCCAGTACAGCCGTGAATTGAAGGATAAACTTACCTTTCACCATAATGATGGCGTCTAATGCTCTCTGAGATAAGAGTCGATATATCGATGATGACCAACTTCTTCGATTTCTTAACCATCTGTTCCGAGATGGGGAAAGTGTTGGTCACTACAATGTAGTCAATCGCTTCGCACTCTTCCATTTGCTCAAGGGATTTATCTCCAAAGAGTCCGTGGGTTGCGATGCAGTAGACCTTCTTAGCACCACCCTTCTTCACCACAGTCTCTGCAGCAGCAATCCATGATCCACTTTTGTCAATCATGTCATCGACGAGGAACACAGTCCTATCACGGACGTCGCCCACGAAAGTAATGGTCTTCTCTCGCTCGACAGCTCGTCCTACACTACCTTCTTCATCAGATGATTCAGCAGCATCAAACGAGCCGCCAAGAGCATGGTCACCCGGTAAAGATGACGTGGTGGAGATGAAGGATTCCGCCATTGGGTCAGGAACAGAATCAGAATGATCTGCTACAGTCTGTCCGGGTGTAGTGTCTCCTGACGCGGGCGTAGAATCGACGGGGGGATAATCATCATCGACGAGGTGACCCTCTACGAGTCTCCCAGTGATTACGTCGTGTACTCGGACATCCGTACACCCGTGGGCAGCCTCTAGCTCTGACGGGCGTCGAGCACCCGTTAGAATGTCTGGAAGCAAGGCATTTGCCGATAACAATGATTCCATGTTATCAGATAACCTATGCACCTCTTCAGCTTGCGAATTATCACGGCTTCCAGTCTGTACGTGGAGTACAAACGGATCGTCCTCTTTTTGGACAGGCGTGCAGTCGTCATCTATGGAATCAAAGAAGACCGTACTGTCCGTCATAGCCATATTCATCTTGGGCCGTCGCCTATCGGTAGTGACGATGCCGAAGTTGAGCTTCAGGGTGTCCGCCAATGATGTAACACGCTTAGTGCCCCCAGCGTTCTTGCTGACAACGACTGCCTCTTTCCAGCCGGGAACATTCATGCGGATCCAACGAGCGATATAGGGCTCGGCAAACAGGTTGTCCACTGGTTTGCCGAAGAACCCCTGCATCTGGGATGCCTATATATTTCCTGATGAGAAATATGTCCAGGAAAAGACACCACACTGTCGCCAACTGCTTTGTGACTCACATGCAAGTCCAATGTTATCACATGGTCTACTCCAGCAACTGAGAGGAGGTTTGCCAGCATGCGGGCGGTGATGGCACCACGGTGGCTCTTCTTTTTAGATTGGCGAGAGTATGGGAAATACCTCGGCTAGGTCAGCATCAATTGTGCGATAGTCAAACTAGGCAGGCAGCATACGGTATGACCGCTAGGATAAGCCACAAGTTAGCCAGCTAAGATATTGAAAGAAAGACTGAATTTGGTGAAACATACCTGTGATGGACTTCGCAGAACCTCCTTTGCAGGCAGAGATCATGATCAAGAGTTCCATGACACTATCATTGATCCTCTCACTGCCACTCTGGACAATATAGACATCTTGGTTCCGTACTGAGACACCAATGTTTACACTTGTCTCCCCATTGGCGAATTTACCTAAGTCTGCCCGGGCGGGTTGAGTCCCTAACCGGTCGCAGACCACCTTCGCAAGTGTGGGATGCGATGTCCCAGAGAAAATCTGTACTCCCCGCATTTTGATATAATTATGTGCTAGAATAAGACATGGAAAAGCGACTTGGGGGAAGGTTCAAGGTGGTGGTAGAATGGGGAGCCCACGATGAGCAACGGGAAAGAAAGAAAAAAATTTGAAGAGAAAAATAGCTGGAGCTTTGCGTCACGGGATTTTGTTGCTCCACGTACCGAAAAGTCCCCGCCAACATCCCTCCGATAAACCCCGCTTTGCTGATAATCGAAGCCCAATTCCACCAATTCCAATATGTCGCGGAAATTTCCTGAAGTCCAGGGAGGAGGCTCGCTCATTGTTGCCTGGCAGGTAAAAGACAAACATGTCTTAGTTGTAGGAGGTGGAGAGGTAAGCTCCTTTCGCTAGCAATCAATGCTACTATATATATTTGGAATACGTTTTGACTGGTTATATGCTGAGCATAGGTAGCCGCCGGTCGTATCCTCCATGCCCTTAACGCTGATGCCAAAGTAACGGTTGTCTGTCCTGCCTCTGGTCTCAATGATGAAGTAGCATTTCGGGTATCCGAGGGTCAAGTGTCTCACATCGACCGGAACTTCGAGCCAACAGACCTTGAAGGAGCAGATATGGTTCTCTGTGCCATTGACGACCCAGACGCCTCGACCCGCGTATGGAAACTGTGTAAAGAGAAGAAAATACCCGCAAACATCGCCGATGTACCTCCCGAATGTGACTTCTACTTCGGTAGTGTGCATCGGGATGGCCCGTTACAGGTGATGGTCAGCACGAATGGAAATGGCCCCAAGCTTGCGAGTATGGTACGAAAGAAAATCGCCGACACTCTCCCCGACAATATGGGCGCCGCAATAGAAAATGTGGGCAAATTGCGGAGAAAGCTAAGGGAGGTAGCTCCCAACGTAGGAGAAGGTCCTAAAAGGATGAAATGGTAGGTGGTCCAATATACCCTACAAACCTCTACTGACATTTTACCCAGGATGTCTGGAGTCTGTGAATCTTGGGGCCTAGGTGAACTTGTACAGATGAATGACCAGGATATGGATAGGCTCCTAGCCCATTACGAGTCCGGCAAGATCCCCACATTCGATGAAGTCCGGTCTAACTGACCGCCACCTTTGCATACACTCCAGCCGACGTTTCCAGGCAGTGAGATCGTCATTGGCTTCATGTCTCCAAGCCTGGGAATCATCCCTTGCCCAAGATTTATCTCAGTGGAAAGGAGCCCGTTGCTTTCATAGCAGAGCAAGCATATATGTACATGTACCGGAGCGTCGTGGTCAACCCCGATATCAAGCAGCTTTTCAGCGGATAATCGTTACAGACCTCTGCTTGTTGACAAGAAGTCAACATGTTTCCTACGTTCAAGGAATGATCACCTATAACCTACGAGAATCGGGTTTCGTACGGGCCATGATAACCGAACTTGGATTAAGAAGGGAAAGATGCAATATGTAGTCTCTGGGATGGGATTTTGTGCACCGATCTATGATGAAAATGAAAACTTAATCAGATAGGAAGCCTGCTTATGTGCTTCCAACCTCACTCTGCAGCTCCTTCAACTGCGACCACCCTTCACTATCCTCCCAGAACTCCTTGCCTTTGCCCAAAATACCCCTTACTGCACTACGAGCCTTAAACCTCCAATCTTTGGCAACGAGCTCAGCCTCACCCGCATCTTCCTGGCCTTCTTTGTCCATAGGTCCGTATTTAGAATACCCATTGCGGACCAACTTCTCTGTAGCACGTACGATTTCCATCCACTTCTTCTCATCACCCATCTGGAATGCTCCCTGTGTTGACGAGGCCACGGTGGCACGCCAAGCCTTTTCATGAGCTTCTAAGGCTTTCGTCGGCCGTCCACGCCATTGTTCAACACGGGCAACAAGAAGCCAAAGTGAGGCAGAGTGCGTGATTTGTGGCACAACCGAGTTGTCCAGCAGAGACAGAATCTGGCCAGCGATTGTACCACTGCGAATGACTTGCTGAGGAGGCTCACTGCCATTGTCAACGTTGATTACAAGCTCTTCATACTCGTAGGCACTGGTAAGGTAGTCGACAAGCATGCCCAAGATCGCAAGATCGATGCATTTTTCGCCTTTCTTATCACCGAGAATCTCGATGAGTTTCCTCTGTGCGGTAATCACATCACGGAATGGGGTAAACGGAGGAGGGATTGAAGCTGCCACCGTAAGCACGTTGTCCCAGATACGAGAGTTTGTATTCTTGAGCTGAGCCGCACGACTGAGGGCTGCAAGGGCCTCGCGCTTGTGCTTGTGAGGATCTTCCGGTGCTTTCTCTGTTTCCGGTTCGCGCTCTTCGTCTGGCAGCTGCTCCACAGCAGTAGGCGTGGATTCATCTGGCTGAGGTGTTTGTAGAATAGCTGCAGCAAGGTTGCTCCATGATTCAGCATCGTTTTCTTCCAATTGGACAGCCCGAGTAAATGAGGCCTTCGCATCATCCCAACGTTGTAGTTCAAGCTGCACGCAGCCTAGCGAGAACCAAGCGCCGTGGTTAAGACGGTTAATTTGCAAGCTCTTGCGGAAAGCTTCCTCTGCCTTTTCCAAAGCAGGCGGCTTCATCGAGAGGTAATGCCGAGCCAGAGACCTCTGAGCACGGGCGTATCTGTTATTCGAGACCTCCCACGCGCGCTCGTACATGGTTGCGTCTGAGTCAAGATCTCCCAGAATACAGAAAAGCCTTGGGGCATCAGCAGGGAGAGGCGAGAGCTCAGGTCCCTCAAACTTGTCATTTTCGTCCTCAAGGTCTTTGTTCGTAGGTTCGTAGAGTTGTCTGCGAACCGTGGACTTAGCCTTCTCCTCTCTTTCTGTAGCGGCATAGCATAGCGCAGCCTCCGCCCACATCTGTAAACGCTCATAAATTTCCAGAGCAGTGCGCAATCCTCCGAGATTGACCCAACGAGATGCCAGCTCAGCCTCGAGATCCCACCTGGTGGAGAAACTCAGAAGCCATATGTATTCAAGTCTCTCTGCAGCTGACGCGGATTCGGATTTCTCGGGTCTTGGAAGGAATGTAGTAGGTTCCTCGACAGTAGAAGTGGCTTGACTATCGAGGGTAGCGGTGTCGGCAATGACTTGATCCACAAGGGCTTGCATTTGTAAAACGGATCTTTCCACAGTTCGAGCCCTATAGCCCTCAATTCTGCTCCGAGCTAGAAGACCCTGTGTGTAGATCTGCCAGTTTGAGCTACCGCCCTCAAGAACTCGGGTGGCGTAGGGGTGTGTCTCCTCTCGAGTTAGACCATCCTCAGGTGTGGTGTTAGTTATCGCGGCCGCAAGAGCTAAGAGAATAGCGGAGTCCACAGGGCTGAGCTTTGGCTGATTCCCGGGATCAAGAGATGCCAGCATTGGCGGGAGGGTCGACTCCTCTTGTACGGTAACTTGATTATTCTGGATCTCTTGTTTCACATCTTTCGTAAAAGATATAGATTCCAGAAGGGTATCATCGTTGAGGTCTAAGTTCTTCGGCCCCGAGGGCTCCGAATCACCTGAGCTGTTGATGTTCGTATCCGCTGCATCGTCGGCACTCTTCGCAATGATGACGAGTTGACTGATATCGCGCTCTTGGAACTTGGTTCTTTTGCCCAATTTTCCGGTTAAAGCAAATTTGAAGTTCCGTTCTGATGCAGCCTTGTCGATATCTGCTCTAGCTTTGGAATCAAGACCGTGGTGAGTGTGGATAAGTGCTCTCTCGAGTAGGAATTTCCCTTTCTCTGAGCCAGCAGTATTTCCATTCAACAAAATGCTGCTAATTTGCTCCATATCGGAATAGATCGCATCCTGAAGCGTGCCAGTAATTTCTGATAGCATCTTCTGGTGAAGAAAATTGACACGCATTCTTGCCGTCCTCGCAACCAACGGGCCATTCGTAAGTAGAACATCAGTATCGGCTAGGATAGCCTTCGCAACAGCGAAAAGCTCCACATTAGGAGTCAATCTATAAGCCGCTTCGCCATCCACTGAGAGGTCGCGAATTATATGCGCTCGGACGGCTCTCAGACATGTCGGATCAGTTCGCAGAGTGGACGGAATAATTAGCTCTGCAGGGTTGAAGCTTAGTGGGGGTCCAGTGACATTGGACTGAAGAAAACTGAAGAGGGCTGCTAGACCAATGTGAAGCAGCTGCGAGCTCCGCTGTTCAGGGGTCAAGCCATCTAGTGGCGTATGAGATATGGACTTCGTCTTGTTGGCCAAAAAAGTTGTATACGAGATTTCTCCGCTAGATACACGAGCGAGAGTACTCTCATCTGCCGAATCGTGGCCAAAGACAGTCTTTGCGAGAGGTAGTTGTAAGATTGGAACTATCTCAGCATCTGCTAACTGGATAGGCTCATATAATTGCTTCAACGAGGACGCTTCATCATATAGCGTGTCTAATGACGCGGGGTAAGCAATCGAGGCCTCAGCCATTTTAAGAGTCCTAGTCGCTAAGAAAAGGGATGTCAAGTTCAAACTGGCAAAGAAGACACTGTCTCTTCTAGACAAACTAGGAAAACTCTCAAAATTGGCGGTTTGATATGGGAACCCGCGATGCCGCTCAATTAATAAAAACCCCGCCAAAAAAAAAGGCATATTTATCGATAAGGCAAAAATTTGTAAAGGCGGTGGTGGGGCTCAGGGACGTGGCACTAAGAGCTCCACAGATGGCGCACGCGAGCAAACATCCAGTGTGTAATATGGACACGCACTTCTACACCTGTACTATGATTGTTATAACGAAACACCTCCCCACCGTGACTCATTGAAATCTGTATGTTGGGTAAATAGCATTATTTAAGAATAAAGTCCTGTGGGGAGTAATCGTTTCCTTCAATCAACAAAAAATCCAATCTGAGGCTAACTAATGATTCAACCGATAAACCAGGACCAGCGAATACGGCGAAAGGCCATGGGAGCTACAGTAGAAGATGACTAGAATAGAAGTAGAAAGGATCTGGAATATGATAGATACATGGGACATAGTTGAGACAAGTGGCGTCATAGGACAGTATGGTATCGTAGTAAAGATGATTAGCTCAACAGACTTGCACATGATATATTGTGTGAAATCTAAAGTAATCAATGTATGGGTTCCTAGAGACGAGCCTATACAAGATGTCCGCTTCCCCGTGACCTACAGAGCCTTGGAAAAGACATGCAATCAATGATACGAATCCTATTCGTGTCTTTACCAATGTTCAGGACTTCAAGTATAACACGGTGTAGGCACAGAAGCTTGCTAGCAAACAGATTAGGTTAAGACGAAGACGTTTCAAAATCGAAGGACCGCCTTCGTTTAGATACTTGGAAACTTGACTACGTCAACAGAAAGGATTACGATAGTTATCAGACCGAAATGGAATATACGCCGTATTGGATAGTGGCTCTCATAGGCAGCGCGAGCATAGTTTACTACCATTTGCGCTTACAAAGAATTCTACAAGCAAAAACAAGGGCCAAGAAAGGCAGAGAGAGAATAGAAGGATTTGAAATCCGTTAATGGAAAGTAAATTCATCCGATCATAACTTCTATCGAGGACATTACAATAGCCATTCGAATATTAACCATGAGTGAAAAGTAATCCTTTAGAACAACTCGCTTTCTTTTCAATTATTCGTTTAGAATCATCCTCATCAGAGAAGACCTCCTCACCACGCTTCCTGTAGCAAGAGATTAGCATGCATTTCGCGAGAACATGGGCCCACAACTTGTGAAAACTTACTTCCTAGCCATACGCTCCTTCTTCTTCTTGCGCTGTTCGGAGCTAGTCAATTTCTTGGCCTTCTTAGGGGCTTCGATCTATTGAAGAAGTTAGAATATTATACTCAAGAGTAGCGGAAGCCACCAAATGGTTTGGAGAAAGAGGGAAAGAAGGGGGAAAAATGGGGGTTTCAACGTACCTTGTTGCCCATAGCATCGAAGGTGTCCTCCTCGTTGACCTTCTCAGTAAGACGGGGACCAGAGCCCTGGCCCTGAACCCAGTTGTGGCCGGAAGGAGTCATCTTTCCGTCGACAACAGCCCAGACTTCCTCAGTAAGGTTCTCAGTGAACTCACGAGAGTGAGTGATGATAACGACACCACCCTCGAAGGTCTTGATGGCCTTGGAAAGGGCACCCAGGGAGTCACGGTCAAGGTAGTTGGTAGGCTCGTCCAGGACGATGACGTGAGGACGCTGCCAAGAGCAGGCGGCAAGGACGACCTTGACACGCTGACCACCGGAGAGACCGCGCATACGAGAGTGGGAAACGAGTTCAGCATCGAGACCGAACTGGGCGCAGTGCTCTTCGATCTCCTTGCGAACCAGAGGACGGAACTGACCGCTGGCAAGGGCCTCCTTCTGATCAACCTCGGCAACCATCTTGGCGTGGGACTGGATGATCTCGTTACGAGGAATCCAGGCGTTGTCGCTGGTCATCATGGGGGTCCACTTCTCGCTCTTCATGCCGATGTTGTCACCGAGCAGGAAGGAACACTCGTACTCGTAAGTGTTCTTGAACTTACGACGGGAGTGGATACCAATGACCCTACGGGGGGTACCGTCGATCTTGTAGATCTTGTCCATGGCCTTCTCGTCCTCATCGGTGACGATCTTGTTGGCACGGTCCATGGTCTCACGGTCCTCACCGGTCTGGAAACGCCACTGGATGTACTCGGAGGGAGTGCTGTCGAGGTGGTTATCAATGTGGGCGAAAGCGTGCTGCTTAATGTAGGCGATACGGATGTTCTCGTGCTGGTAGACCTCACCAGCGGTGGGGATCAACTCACCAGTCAAAACGTTGACCAGTGTAGACTTACCGGCACCGTTAGGACCGATGACAGCAATACGAGATCCCAAAGACACCTGGAAGGAAATATCGGTAATCTGGGGACGAGGAGTACCGGGGTACTGGAAGGACATATCGGAGACACGAATGATGGCCTTGGCCTTGGTCTTGACACCCTCAAGGAAACCGGGCTCGGGGAACTTGAACTCCATATCGGAGGCACCCAGCTCGTAGTAAGAGCGAGCGGAAGGAACCTTCTTAACGAACTCGCTCAGGGTACCACGGTAACGCTTAAGCTTGAAGTTACGCTCGTAGTGGATGACGTGCTGGATAACGTTGTCCAAGAACTTGCTGTCGTGGGAAACAATGATGGAAGTGCAAGGGGAGGTGCAAAGGTAGTTCTCCAACCAGGCAACGTTCTTGACGTCCAAGTGGTTGGTAGGCTCATCCAGAAGAAGGATATCAGGCTTCTCGAAAACGGCACGGGCAAGGGCCAGCTTCATCTTCCAACCACCAGAGAGGGCGGTAATGGGGCCGTTGAGCTGCTCACGGAGGAAACCGAACTCTTCGAGCTTGGCTTCGACCTCTTCCTGCTTGGGGTCAAGGCCAACCTCGCGGAGCTTCTTCATGGTCCAGCCAATGACGGTTTGCTCAGTATCGGCAGAATCCAAGTCGTGCTCGACGTAGACGGTCTTGACCTCATCCTTCTTGGGGAAACCCTCAAGCTGCTCGTTGTTGATAGCACGCATAAGGGTGGTCTTACCGGTACCGTTGGGACCGAGAAGACCGTAACGCTGACCACGCTTCAAGCGAAGGTGGGTCTGGTTCAGCAGGATCTTGGCACCATAGGCAAGGGAGAAAGTGCAGTTGCACAGATCCTCACCCTCCTCCTCATCGGAGAGGACAGCATCCTCAGCAGCGGCATCAGGAGAAGCACGCTTGCGGAGGGTCTCGGCAACAGCCTTAGCTTCCTCCTCACCGACAATGGCGGTGATGTAGGGGAGAGCGTTCTGAGTCCAGCTCTCAACCTCGCCAACCTTCTCGTCAACAAGCTGACCAGCGATGGCACCGACGTAGTTGATGACGGCCTCGGACTGTTTGATCTGCTCGGCAAACTTGGGGGAAAGGATGTCCTTGAGGATACCAGCAACGGTGGAGATGTCACCAGCGGTGGAGATCTCAGGGATCTTGCCATCCTTGACATCACCGACACGGCTGAGGGTTGCCAAAGCCTGCTCGGTCTTGCCACGAGCTTCAGGGTCGGGAAGGGTGTCAAGGTTGTGAGTAAGACGAGGCATCAACTTAGGCAAGAAAGGAGCGACAATCTGAGGGTCCTCGACGAGCTTACACATGTTGTCGACGATGACAGCAGACTTACGCTTGATGGCAGTCTCACGCTCGACAAGACCACGGTCAAGCAGGGGGACCATGATAGCGAGGGTAGGTCCAGTGACATCGGAAACGAAAGTGGTGGCACCGAGCAAGTGAACGGTCTCGGGGACGTTCTCAGGCTTGGAGATACACTTAATGAGCTCGGGAATGAAGCGCTCGATATCCTTGTTGACGATAAGACCGCAGACCTTCTCCATGGTGGAGTAAGCGGCCTTCTTGATGTCGGCCTTGGTATCCCACATGGCCTCGGAGACAGCAGGGATCAGGGCGGGGACCTGGCAAGAGACCTGAGCGGGAGCGGTCTCAATGAGAGAGTTGAGGCACTCAAGAGCGCACAGCTTCTCAGTCCACTTCTGGGCAGTCTCGAGAGACTCGAGGATAGGAGGAATGACAGCCTTGACGGCGTTGCCGTTGATACCCTTGACAATGGCAATGGCGGCACTCTGGGCGGCGTCCTTGACGTTGGTCATCTTGTCACCAACGGCAGTGAGGACAGGGCGGAGAAGAGTGACGAGGTGAGGCTCAACACCGGGGGCGATGGTGGCGTGGGAAGCAACGGCCCGGATAGCGTCACAAGCGCGCTGGCGGGCATTGGCATCCTTCTTGTTAGAGAGCTGCTTCTTGAGATCTTCGGCGAGCCTAGGTTGCGTTAGTCAACTGATTCGAGAAGATTTTTCTCTCGAAGCGGGGTATCCAACATACTTCAGGGGGAGGGCTTGTTCAGGGATAGGCCGCTAAGGAGGTGAGCAATATTGTCGGTAGCGGCGTTGACCTCATCCTGCGAGGAGGAGATGTTGAGGTTCTTGAGCAAGTCCTCGAGGACAGAGAGAGACTGAGCGGTCTCCTTGCTGGAAACAGCAGGAACCGAAGAGGCAGCAGCAGCAGGCATTTTGGGCGTAAGAAAGTCGGAAATCGTAAATTCGAAAAAGAGGAAGAATGTAAAAGAGAAAAAAGCAAGAACGGTCAAAAAATCGTTCTATTAGGGTATCTCGATAAGAGGTGACGGCCCACGAAAAACTGTGTCTTGACGAAGCAGACACAGAACACGCTCTAAACGGCCGAAGGGAAATCTAACTTTTTGATTTGTCTAAAAGACAAAAGGGAAAAAAAACACAAGTTTTCACAAAAGAGAGGACCAGACCTCTTTGAAGGAGATAGGAGGGGATATGGTAAGAGGAGAGAGGAGGAGGGGAAAAAAGTGGATGGGGATGGATGATATTTATCGGTTTGTGGACTACTTTTTCGCCGCCCAACCCTCCAAGAGAGGCAACCATTGCAAAATTTTTTTTCTTTTCTCCCACCATCCCGCGCTAGACCCGGAACCGGGTTAGCGCCGATGGCTGTCGAAGCAACCAAGCCGATAGGGCCCGTGGCTGCGTTGGGATCAATCAGTGGCTGATGATTGGTCCACTGGTGGGATAGGCAAAGCCGTCGTCTCGCCCGACCAGAGAGTTTTCTGGTTTTTTGGTCTCGCCAATTTAGGCGGACAATCCGAGGATGCGACAAAAGAACCTTGGGAATTAATTTTGACCGTTATGAATAAATTCCAGCAATCGGGGTTTTGCCTTAAAGGAAAGGCATTGATAGGCGTCGCGGATTCAATAAAAGTAATTTCGGCCTGAGGCGACTAAAAATACTACTCTTGTTAGTCGTAGTTACTAGTATGAGGATGCCGTTGTTTCCGCCAGTTGGCCCCATTGCAACTGCAAACTACTACATCTATTAAGGGCAAACGGGAAACAAGGCTGTCAGCCCCTTGACAAGGGATTCTGTACTCTGTAGTGAGTCCTTGAATCACTTTTTCCTGATCAATATCTACTAGGATTCACGGGCGGTTACAGAATTATGGCGACAGGCTGATGGTATCCCTCCGCCCTCCAACTAAACTTACAGGCGGTAGGATAGCGCGCATCCCTTGAATATCCTTAGCGGGCTAGGCTAATGTATTTCAGTCCCTGACAGGGCATGAATCCGGGGATGCAACACTGGCTAATCCACCATGATTAGTGTCCGTTCCCGTGTGAATGAATGGGTTGGGCCTGCAGGTGCTGGTGCTATTTCTGTTGCCACCCTCAGATCGCTCCCCCAGACTTTAGGTGGCGCAGCCGAGTTTCTAGACATTCGAAGCCTTCTTTGGATAAAAAAAAGATAAAAATAAAAAATGAGAATAAAAATAAAAAAGGAGAACTAAATACGAGGAAACACAAGGCGTTTAGAGTTGACCAGAGCCATGGACTATTGAGAGCCTTCGCCGTACTCTTCCGTCATCTCAAACCTGCCGCGGGTTATGGATGGCTGAGCTGATATTGAATTGTCCCAACTCAGCGTTTGCTACGTTGACATACATAGTTGTACATCACAGTGATCCGTGTCGTCCAGGCCGCCGTAAGCGACTAGATAATATATTGAACAACTGTCTGGTTCATGTTCCATAAGTACAAGCAGCAATATCTTCTGGTAGTCTATCCTTTTTCTTTTGCGCCGAATTGGGACCTACAGTAGTTGATCGATTGAAAGGGGGATGTTAGGAGTACTTCAAAGATGGATTGTTCTACGACACGGAGCCCAGATGATACTTCTTTGACCAAAAGAGAAACAAAGCATCCAGGGATATATTCGGGGGTCGACAAGTCGACCGCTTACTCGTCGCAACCCAACGGCTGAAACGATGGCTTACATGTCGCAGCCAAGTAAGACGACGCATCACCGCCAATTTGGATGAGAGTTAAATCACACCGCTGAATGCGTGCTTTTCATCCTGGCAGGCTATATCCTGCGTTAATGCCTGTGATATGTACACAGGGGACGAGCGTATGCAAGACTATGCAGCGCTGATGATCTGTCGAACTCCAGACGGAGAAATGATAAAGTCAAAAAAAACCCTTATCGTCAGTATCCCTTATCAACCATCGAATTTTGACTTTTTTTTTCGTCCCATCCTTCACGCTTAAGTTCAAATCTCCGGATTTTCCCACTCCTTATCCTTATCCCCCGCGAAAACCTCGGAGATGAGTGGCAATAAGAAAACAAAAGGGGAACGTGAAAAAAAAATTTCCTCCTGTTGAAGTAAAATTTTCACGAGCTAATAAAACCACCCAGCGAATCATTCTTTGACCCATAGATTCATTGTTTAAAAGTTTTACATTCCTACTATGGAGTAATATTTTTTTTTCTTTTAGCCAAGGTTTGAACGAATCACCCTTACTTGTGATTCATACTAGACAACGTAATCAAAATTATCCCGTCATCATCTGTTGTATGGTTGAAGTGCCATCCTTCCATAGTCGTTCTAGACAGTTCCTCAGGAAGAAGAAGAATAATAATGAATATCTTTTTCTTTTACCCCTATAATCCATGTTATTTTAATGATCCAGCACTGTACTTACTCTCTTACTCATCTAATTCTCACCACCAAATGACTATTCAATGATTAGTAGCACAGTCATCATTACTCGTAGTATTGCCTACTATTGCCACTTGACACCAACCCACCAATCAATGTTGTTCAAATGGAATTTTCCCACTTCAATAATAAAAAAAAAAGAAAGAAACCAAAGCTCGCCAGTCCTGTCCGCCTAGTGTATGTGCATGTCTACCTAGTGTGGACCAATATTGCCTTTTTAGTAGCTACCGGCAGCACATGAATTCGCCACTTCTGTCATCGCAAGCTTAAGTGGTTCAACCTCTTATCGTTTTTTGCCTTATCCGACAGCTTCCTAACTTCTCAAGAGCCTTCTACTAGCACATTCACGGTGTAGGGAGGCTACCGGGTCATACCATCCGGCGGCACCACTCGGTATTTCATCGGCTCAAGCCCGCAAAACCTAAACGGGGGAAAAAAAGAAAAAAAAAAAAAAAATTCAACGGCGTCATATATCCCGTGATTATTCTTTAAAGTTGTCGGATTTGACCCGCAGAAATGGAAGTATCCGACGCAGAGCAGATTCGCGTGTGGCGATATGGTATCTCAAAGACCAATGGGGCTACCATACTTGATGTCATTGTCCATGTTGTCTTTTCCTGATTCTCAGAGGTTCCACTCTACGTTAAGCTCCTAGTCTTGTTCAAGTGGAGTTTTTTATACACAGTAGGTTGGGTAATGCAAGCACCATGGAGGCATGTGGCCATTATGAATGGCAACCAAGGAATGCAGCTATACGTTGTCTCATAGTCTCAAACTGCAATATTGGTTCAGCTAAGGATAGGGACATACAGAAAACGAAAAGCTTCAGCAACAACAGACCAACACTAATACCAGCTTCTGGTACAGATAAGATATCCTGTTCCTGCTCTTGTGGCCATGATAATGCAAAAAGAAGTATCACTGGTGTTACCACATCGTTTGCCCCTTATGAGCCACCTAATCACTGGAAGAGGAGCTTGAGCTCGAGCTCGACGAGCTGGAACTGGACTTGCGCTTGTGGTGTTTCTTATCTTTTTGTGCTTTTTATCTTTCTTGTGCTTCTTGTGACTGTTTCACAGAGTTAGCATGCAGAATCTAATAGATATTCAGCAGATAACGATCATGTATGACAGACGTACGCTTTGCTGACTAGATTCGCGCCTGCAGCTCCAACCAATGCACCTCCTGCCGTACCTAGTAGTCCGCCCCCAAGCTTATGGCCAACGAAACCACCCCCGGCAGCGCCAAGAATCGACGAACCAAGCCCTCTCTCCCCTTCCTGTCCCGCCGGGCCAGGGGCGTGTCCTGCGTGAGATGCGTAACCCGACTGCGAGCTATCGCCGTAATATGAAGCACTCTCACCCTGGCGAGATTGCTGCTGGGGGTAGGGGGAGTGGCCACCGGCTTGCGGTGGGTTCATATACGAGCCTTGTCCGTGGCTATAATCGCCAGGATAACCTCCTTGCTGGGGGCCGGCACCGTAGGGTGGGGGATAATTCTGCTGCTGGCCGTACGATGGATATTGGGGGTGAGGTTGCTGATCGTACGCAGGCTGAGATAAGTTGTAACATGAAAGTGTTAGTAGATAGTGAGAAGCCAAGAAATAGTTCCACTCTCATGCAGCGATAGCCGCGGTGGATGCATGGTCCCAAGTAGTACGTATAGGGAGGGAAGACAGCACTCAAGTTTGACATACTGTAGATTGATAGTAGCCTTGCTGCGGAGGCTGCCCATATTGGTTTTGTGCAGGGTAGTTACCTGGCTGGCCTCCATATGCACCATACTGGTTATCGCCATGTGGCGGTGCCCCGTACTGATTGTATTGGTGGCCACCGTACTGGTCAGACATGATGAGTACCTGGGTAAGCTTATAATGTTATGAGGTGTGCAACAGTATGTGGATCAAAGCCAAGAATGCAAGCCAAGAGAGGAAGTCGAAAGCCTTGAGTCAGACAATTATTGAGGTTACTTTTCTACTTGGGAATGACAGCTGACAAGTGAAGGAAGGAACAATGTGGCTTCGCGGGGTAAAAGGGGCTGTGTTAATCAAAGAACGACCCATACATAGTACAGAAACAGGAGTTTTTAAGTCGATCGATATCATGTTAGAGAAGTTTCTGTATTTAGTAAATACTAGCAAGTGCATCATAATGAGCATTCCCAATCGCTCTCAAGGTTGACTATCGATCGTATAATGTCTCTTTCTCTTTGCCACAAAGACCCTTTTATGCTGTATGTACGGAGAGCTCTGATATTTGCGCTGCTCCGATATGAGAAACTGGGAACCGTAACCGCACCTGATGAAGTCCCAAAAATCAGCTCCCCCAGTATCCATGTCTACGATGATAGAGAAAACATAGAGCGACGGCGTTATTGATTGTTAATCGGAGGAACACTGGCCTGTAGTAATAGGCAAGGTTTCAGAGCTGATCCGATATGCATCTAGCTAAATCCGGAACCTCCGATTTTCGCTACTATCCAAGTGTACCTGGTCAATCAGAATTGCTAGCAATGCTACAATAGTATATCTATTGTCTAATTCCCATCAATATCGAACAGTATTCATTGTATATAATCCAGGCCGATAAAACTTACAACTAGAATCTTACCTCTCAAGAAAATTGACTTCTTTGACGACATTGCCAAGCTACCATTTATCCTTCTACCTCATGTTTACCTATACTCAATCGTTGCTTACAAGACGCGCCTTGCTCTTCGGGAAGTCATCCCTCACACAGTTATCGAATTATAGAGCACTATCCTTCTCATCAAGAGTCATGTCTACAAATGACTGGAGCGCCACTCAATATCTGAAGTTTGAAGATGAGCGGACTATGCCGGCTCGCGACCTCCTTGCTCGGGTTCCTCTCCAAGCCCCAAGAAGAATAGTTGATCTGGGCTGTGGACCGGGCAATTCAACCGCCGTTTTGGCGACTCGTTACCCTGATGCTCATATCGTGGGAATGGATTCATCACCCGACATGATCCAGAAAGCGAAGTCGTCTCTCCCAGCCTATGAGTTCAGCGTCGAAGATCTGCGGTCCTATTCTCCGCCTCCGTCAGTCGATCTTTTCTTTTCCAATGCTGTTTTCCAATGGCTAAAGAAAGAAGAGCGGATTGTAGTCATTAAGGGCCTAATGGAGACTCAACCTTCTGGAGGAGTGTTTGCCTTTCAAGTGCCAGACAATCTAATGGAGCCCTCCCATGTCCTGATGAGGGAGGTTGCCATTAATGGCCCCTGGGCGTCCACTCTCAGCAATGTCGGCAGAGATACCTTTCAGTCACCACAGGAAATATATGATCAACTGAAGGATTTGTCTTCTGAGGTGAACATTTTTAGAACTGAGTACTACCACTCACTTGAGGATCATAAAGCCATCGTGGAGTGGGTAAAGGGCACCGGGTTAAGACCCTATGTTGATCCATTGTCGCTGCAAGATAAGGAAGCGTTTTTGAGCGACTATCTGAAACGGTTGGAGAGTGCATATCCCAAGTTGATCGATGGTCGGGTTCTGCTACCCTATCCACGCTTGTTTGTCGTTGCGGTCAGGAAATAAAACAAGGTTTTTATAACAGACGACCGAGTCAATAATGCTTACCAGATATGCCCTAGGTTAAAGACGGAAGTATTGCTCAGCAATGTCTATAGTATACGAGCTATGTACAAAACATCAGTACGCATGCTAAATACAAGTATATTGTCAGAGTCCTTTCCTATTAGAGGGGTCAATATCATCTAGACTACTCACTCGCCTGAAGAAGACTGCTATCTACCCATCTCGAGACTCAGCTCGGATAGCCCTTCCTATTCATGAAGCTAAAGGAAGAAGGTGAGCATGCGCGGACTGTCCTATCATTATATCGCTCGTCGGAATAAAGGTGGCTTGTATGGAGGACTGCCGTAGGACAATATTTAAATCTTTCGCCTGGTCCAAGCAGCTTGGCAATGGAGGCGTTGGGAAAAACCAGGCTCCATCCAATTTATTGGACCACGGGGAGGAGAGGATACAACCAATGAATATGCCCAAGTCCCGTTGTGGATAGGAGAGAGTGAGAAGCCTAGAATCACCTGTAGCAATAGCGGCTTATAGTCTGAACGTGCAGCGGTATCTGGACGAGGCAGGCTTTGCCAGTTAATGTATGCGCTGATGGTCATAATGCGACTGCAAATGAATCACTGGAGCATGGACTTGGGACTTAATGATTACTGACTTCGTATAAGTAGGTGATATCCTTTCACTTTCCTGCTTCTGAAATGGCTGATGCTCGGTCACGAAAGAAACAGGGCAGGAAGCTTTTCAGGCGCAACAGATTACTTCGTTTCTAGTGGGAAAGTAATGCTGTACGTTGAGGTGTACATATAGGGCGACTTAAAATGATCATAGAAGAGAATATTTTGTGATAATTGGTGTGGTCCTGACCACACAAGAAATTATGATATCTGGTAGAAATACACTCGATTCACAATCGAAAAGGCCCAGTCGTTCTTTCTCAGGTTGCTCCTTCGTGTCTGCAGCTTTGACTGTTATCGATCAGGCAATGGGATATGTTTTATTACAGATTTTCCATGGTGTTGATTGACCCTGCACGTTCATGTTGCTAGATATCGTATTTACACCAGAGGCGTTGTCATACCTTCATTAGATGAAGAGTCGTAGGTTCTGGAATTTAGAAGACCTTAAGTCTATACCTAACGGTCACGTTTTCTGGGTGATTTGTCGGACTGCATGCGCGAAGGTCTTCCGTGTAGCTTCCTGTATGATCTTTTGTCTTTGATGTCAAAATCGAGGAGGTCATGTGGGCGGTTGCTTCTTTGCTCGTTGATTATATGTTTTGGTTCTAACCCCATTTCAAAGGGCGTCTCCCGGAATGGCTTGCGGCCTCTGTCCCGTATTCCACCAGGAAGCAAACCAGTTGGCGTCGTAGTTACCTTCCCCTGTTCATCAACGTCCTCAAATATTTCAGGTGCGCCGGGAATGCCGAGCCTAAGCGTTGGCTTGGCCGGGTCCCATGTGAAGGTGTGCTTTTTAGCAGTCTCGTCCCACTCCATGTGTGGGATCAGGCACAGTGTGCGCCTCCAGATTCTTTGCATAAATCGTCTCGTGATGACATGAGGGCGTCCTTTGGAGTAAGGCTTGAATGTTGGGCCTTTTACAGGACCATCTTTTAATAGTGCTCTTAGATAACTGCGGGTTAATCGCCTAATCTTCTTTTGTCTTTCGGAAAGGTTCACTGGTTTCCTCCATTCGGGCGGGTTCCATGGCATTTCTCCTGAAACCAATCCTTGCAACATGCCCAGGTCGGGGTCAGGTAGTGGCGGAAGGAGGTGATCGAGGACATCAGTATACCAATCTTTCCGTATGTTTCTCCTTCGTGACTTGGCCACTCCATCTCCCCAGATGCACTTCTTAGGTATGGGCGGCTCAAGGTGTTTCACTTGGCGAATGTTTAGTTGCGAGAGAATCCCGTTGTTCTGCTGGGACTTCAGAAGCTCTATCACAATTGATGGAGGTTCCCAGCCATCTTCATATTTTTCGGGTCGTTGAAGGGCCTCTTCCACAGCCGTATTATTCGCAGGAACATCGGGGGCAATCAAAGCGCTCAGTAATTCCTTCCTTCGTCTCCCTTTTCGTCCGTATGCCATTCGGATGACTTTTTCGAGTGGCTTGGAATATCCTGCGTTCGCCCGCTTCAGTAATGACAGGGTATCCTTTACTTCATTAAACAGAATAATCTGCCGCTCGGCATTCCATCTAATCCATGGACGTCTTTCTTCTATCACGTAACGTCGAAATCTTTGAACAACAAAGTCATGCAGATTACATTTCGCAACGGGGTCTGGTAGGTAGGAACATTGGCGAAGTAGAGCACGAAAATAATGACGCCATGAATGTTGTTTCCATGGATTGACGAGCGCTAGTTTCGCAGCTGCGACGGCCTCCTTCCTCCCCATGTTGTAGGCCAACGATGTACATGAGCTCGGAAGAACTTTGACTGTCCGAGGCGGAGCTTGGGAAATAACATGACTCGACGGTTGTTAACGCGAAAACCGAAAAACGCTAAACCCAAAACGCGACTAAGTAGCCACCCCGCGACTTTCTCTTCGTTGTCGAGGCTTGCATGATTAGTTCAAGGCGCAAAAGTGAAGAAGACTGGTCTCTGATCCTTTTAATACAATTCTCTAACCTTCTTGGTGGGTGATACTGTCTTCTTGAACGGGAGACGTTCGGGTCCAGCTGTGCTATCCCTTTCGCGACCGGTGCGCTAAACCACGCGCCTCTCGCCTCTTCGCGCGAATCCGGTCGATCCTTAGGATAGGTGCATTTCCCCACATGCCTTGACTCCCTCGCTCTGCTTTTTTATTTTTGTATTTTTTATTTTTATTTGTTTTTGCCCGGCAAAAAGTTGTTAAGCTATTTCATTCGACGAAGCTGAGACTCTTAAGGATCTAACCGTCAAATATATGTGTAGGGTGCCTGGGTTGGGGGCCCCAATACCGAAGTTAAACAAGCGCAATGGTTTCCAACAGTCACCACCCACCGCGTCCAAGCCTACCCATGTCATATTCTCAAAGTAGCATTGGGTCTGCCAATGGGATGTCATTTTCGCAATCGCAACTTGGCTCTTTCAATGCTTCCCAGTCCGTGGCAACAACTCCTCGAGGCACACCCCCTCCGAAAGGATCGCAACAGTCGGCAATGTCTTTTACCTATTCGAATGGCCTACCACATGGTGCGCGAGGTAGTTTCAACGGCTTTGAAGACATGAATGGTTATGGGACAATGGTGACATATCAAGAGGAGATCAAGCCTCAAATCTACAGAGTATGTTCTATCCTATCCTATCCTTGTGTGACCGCGCGGTCTTTACTTTTTGAGGCCCATTCCATGTTGACGCCCCTGTTCATATATAGGCAGTTTATTCCAATGTTTCTGTCTACGAAATGGAAGTTAATGGAGTCGCTGTTATGAAGCGTCGTTCGGACTCTTGGTTAAATGCCACCCAGATCCTCAAAGTTGCCGGCGTTGTCAAGGCGAGAAGAACGAAGACGCTCGAAAAGGAAATAGCGGCTGGTGAGCATGAGAAGGTTCAGGGAGGCTATGGTAAATACCAAGGTACATGGGTAAACTATCAGAGGGGCGTGGAACTTTGTCGCGAATACCACGTCGAGGAAATGCTGAGGCCTCTTCTTGAATACGACATGGGTCCCAACGGCACCACTGGTTCCGCGCAGGACTCTTTAGATACTCCCACGAAGGAACAGGCGATGGCTGCGCAGAGAAAACGGCTCTACAGCGGCATGGACAATCGTAATATGTCTCAACCACAACAGGGCACTTTCTTCCAGAACATTTCTCGCACCGCCGCTACAGCGGTCAACGCTATGAGTAAAGCTCGCTTTGATTCTCCCGCAGCAAGAGGTGTCGATGGCAGGCGATCAAGTGTCATACGGAAATCTTCGAATCAGACGGGTAGTCAAGAATCGCAGCTTCCTTTCGCCAGTCAACAGAGCATGTACAGCATGGCATCTGACAACGGATTCGGAAATAACATCCACCACAATGGCCGACACCCCCATGATACCCCAGCATTTGATCACGATGAGTTTGTTGAACCTCCTCGCAAGCGTGTCCGGTCTTCTTCCAACCATGCACATTCGTTCGGACTCCATTATGAACCTTCGACGTTGTCGATGACTGAAGCAACCCCAACCGAACCCAACGATTCCTTTTATCAAGATATGGATATGTCAACTTCTATGGTTGATGGTAACAAGCGCGGCGTTGAACCTCTTCCTCCAGCGACAACTCCGGAAAGATTCCAAAAGATGAAGCTCATTATGACCTTGTTCCTCGATAAGCGGACCAAAGATTTTTCCAATCATCCTGCCTTGATGCAGCTAACTGGTTACGACTTGGAGACTCCGCTCGATGAGTATCGGAACAATGCTCTGCACTGGGCTGCAATGCTTGCTCGTATGCCCCTTGTTCATGCGCTTGTCGAGAAAGGCGTTAGTATATTCCGACTTAATGGTGCAGGTGAAACTGCATTACAGAAATCTGTAGGAACAAGGAACAATTATGACTATAGAAGCTTCCCACGCTTGCTGCAGGTTCTTGCTCCAACGATTGACATGGTTGATTACAGTGGGCGAACGATTCTTCACCATATCGCCGTAATGGCTGCAACAGGCGGCGGCGGCCATGTGTCAGCGAAGCATTACTTGGAGGGTTTACTGGAATTTATAGTCCGACATGGAGGTAGTGCGCTGGGCCAACAAACCCCGAGCGGGCTCGAAAATGGAACAAACATTGAACAGCCCGGTGAGGTTATTACGCTTGGCCGATTTATTTCAGAAATCGTGAATCTCCGCGATGATCAAGGTGACACAGCATTGAATCTAGCGGGGCGCGCACGTTCTGTGCTTGTGCCGCAGTTATTGGAAGTGGGTGCAGACCCTCACATACCAAATCATACTGGTCTTCGGCCTGCGGACTATGGCGTGGGTGTAGATATGGTTGATGGGAATTCGCAATCTCAGCAATCTGGAACCAAGAATGATTCCTTTATGGACCAACTAGCCAAAACTAAGAAGGAAATTCTCGATGGTAAGAAGGCAACTACATTGATCGTCATAAAGACCTTGACCCACTGACACTTTGTGCAGCAACACTGGCCCAAATTAGCACGATAGTACAGGAAACACTAGGAGGTCTTGACAAAGAACTGGCCACAAATCTCGCTAAAAAACACGAGAAGTTTGAGCATTGGCATTCAAAAATCCGCGAGTCAGCGAAAGCTCGGCAAATTGAACAGAAACAACTTGACGAGCTCAGGCGCAAAGCCTCAGATCGTATAGGACTGAGCAGGCGCTTCAAAAACCTTGAGATGTCATCTCAAGACCTGCTTGTACTTCTAAAGAACATCCATGGTGATTCATATGATGCATCGAGAGTGATGTCTGTCGGTGATGCTGACAAAGACTCTGGTATCGATATCGACAACTTCGAAGTTATCTTCCCGGAGAACTTTGATCCTACCTCTGGGTTTTCCGAACAACAAACTGCTTTCTTAAACTCGTTACCATCTACCGCGGCTCTACAGCAACGCATACAGGGTTATGAAGGATTTAACGAAGAAATCATGAATGAAATCGACCGCCTCAAATCCAAGAATGTGGTGCTAGGTCAGAGCTATCGGCGAATGGTCATGGCCTGCACTAACTGGACAGCCGAGCAAGTTGACGAAGCTGCCGAAGGTTTGACGGAGTGTGTTAAGGAACTAAACGATAACCCAGTTCCCGAAGATGAGGCTATCGAAATCTTGATGAAGGACCGTGGTCAGGATTGGTAACATCATCTACGCAATACGAAATACATACATCACACATGAGCCAGCTTTTCAGAGAATTCTCTCCCCTCCGAAATCGCTGCAAGATTACGAACATCTTTTTATTTCATGGTATTTCATTGTCTTTGGATTCGGTACAAACAAGCGTTAGTTCATATGGAGCTTGGTGTTGAGCATTCTGCACGTTTATGCATCAATGTCTGTATTTACAGATACCCTAACAGCACATATAATGGGTTTTGAATGGTGTTATGCTTTTGTTGTATCTATAGATATATGCCTGGTAAGGTTATATTGTCCTCTTGGTTTGGGAGATATATATATATGTACACCAAACTTCGGGCAGCATTATTATGTTGCCGTGTACTTGCTACTGAGCAGGTTGGGTTTGCTTCAATTGAGATAAATGACTTTATGGAAGTCATTGATTTGTCTTTCGATACAATTCAGATCCCAAGTGAGACTTGATATCGTTTGGTGTACACTACGCGTGGCTCTTGTACCACAAGGTGTATACCTACTCTCAACTATAGTATCTCAACTAAGCCTCGCGAGCATGAGCATGTTCTCTCAGGATCTCATTCAGTCCATCCCGCTGCACACACTCCTCGAAATGGAAGCTCCGCGCCAAAGAATCCAATTCCGCCTCATTCATGCCCCGGAACAACTCCGCAAACTCATCCGCAAAAGAAGCCGCCAAAAACGTCTGGAACACATTCCGCAATAAATGCCTCTCCGTATTCCATGGCGTAGGATATGTCTCTTTCGCCTGAGGACTGACCTTGTCAATCCATTCAACAAGCGGTTTCAGCGCCGCTTCAGGCTCAGCGCTCGGCCGTCTTCCCCAGCAATCCAGCCAGAAATTATTCTTCTTCTCTAGGAAGGGCTGGATGGTCTTGTTCCATTTGCTATCTGGGCTCGTGTAGATCATGCCTTGGAGCCCAATGTCTTTGTATAGCCAGATGGACCAGTGGATGTTGTATTTGTCATAGATGCGGAGCTGCTCGCCGAGAAGATTGTAGCGTTCTTGGTTGATGATTGAGGCTTCTGGATCGGCGTGGGGGTCCGCATAGACGGGGCCGAATTCGCCATTCCAGATTGCTGAGCCTTTCTCGTTCAGATGTTGGACTTTGCGGAGATAGGTGCGTTCGAGATGAGCTTTTTGCTCGGTTGTGCCCTTGTAGCGTTCGCCTGTTGGGAAACCCATTGACTTCGTTTCATCGTTAGTGTTGGTGTTCATTTTGGATTAGAGTATGAGATACGGAGCAATGAGAAGGAGCGCATACAGCGTAGTCATGGATGGAGTAAACACAGTTCGGAAGGACCTTATCAAAGCCTTTCCACTCCATGGCAAACGTATTGCCATCTAGCCACAGGATATGGTCTGGGTCAACGGCACGGATAGCCTTCTCCACCCGCTCATAAAACGCAGGGAGTCTAACATGTTCGGGGTCACACGGTTCGTTGAGAGGATTATACCCAGCGACCCATGGGTTAGACCTGTATCTAGTCGCAATCTGTTCCCATAGCCATACTGTTCTGTCCTGGTGGTCCTTGTAGTCCCAAAATGCAGCGTAACTGGTAAAGTTATCTGAATGCCAGTCACCATTTTGACCGCCAGGAGCCGTGTGCATGTCCAGTATAGTGTAGATATTCTGCTTTGCGCACTGTAATCGTGATTAATAGTGAGCGTTGTTCTTCAATCAATAAATTTAATATCGGTTCCATGGGAAAGCCTACCAAGTCTACCACTCGATCTAAATGTTTGAACCCGGACTCTTTGAGCACGCGTGGATTCATATCATCCTCTAGATGGCGATAGTTGAAAGGGATTCGAATACAATTCAATCCCAGTCCGGCAAAGAACTTGGCATCCGCCTCTGTGAAGAAACATTCTAGCCATCTGTCAAAGAAGAACTCGTATTTCTCTGGCCCCAAAACTTTCTTCATTGCAGCACGGTGTTGCGATTCATGACCTGGGTATCCTGTAATAAAGTTCTCCATACTAGAAGTGACACGGTATTAGTATAGCAAGGCGTGGTACCAAGAGTAACTGGAAGCGACGTACTTCATCCATCCTCCGATGGCTGCACCCCGAAGGAGGACCTCTTTGCCGTCACCATCGACGATTTTGCTGCCTTTAACTTTCAGAATCCCAGAAGACATTGTAGTGATTTTCTCTTGATCCGATAAGCGATGGGTATGGTTTCTTGCGGACGTATCGGCCTCCAGTAATTTCTAGTGATCAGGCGTAGACGTAGAGGTTACTTGACATGGCGTAGAGCGGCCGCCTTAATAAACCCCCAGGTACTCCTGGTATAACGGCAAAATGCATGTTGGTATGGGCAATTATTTCGCATCTTGGCTTCAGCTATGCGGGGTAAATTTCGTGTCAACTTCTTCTCTGATGGGTGATGATCTGAAAGCTATGTGGATAAACGATGCATTTAGGCTGAATAAACCGTTATGAAGACCGATATTGCTTAGTAGCCAAGACTCCAAGCAACAGTGTATCCAGGCTTTGAAGGGTACGATCGAGATCTGATGATTGGTGGAAAATAGCATCGCTCGGGAAATGCTCGCCGTTCGTATCAAGAAATGTATAGTTTTCGAGAATCTATCCCAAGCATTCCCATTCTGTCAGTTAAAGCTCATGGTTCATTTTCCCACTATGGTGGGTAATACTAGTACTTACCACCATGTCGAGGAGTCACACTGTCCAGCCACCACGGCCCTGTGTGGTACCAAGTCGAGCTAGGTTCACTTGGTAAACCTTTCTGAAATGAACTTCGTTGGATTCCGGCTACACCAGTAAAAGGTAATTAAGTGACATATAAGCAGTCGACAAAGCTCTCCCGATGGACTGGGAATGACGGAAGATGAGTGGAAGAAACTGGGATGAAACAGAAACGAGTCACGGCGAATGCCTTATCCAAACAAGGTAAACTGAAGCATCCATCCAGACTCAGCATCAATGGATATCAAACAGAGATAGGTGTTAATCATCAGTATATCTATACTAGGGCAATCTGACTGCAGATATCGACCTCTCTGAACCATTTGACAGAACAAAGGAATCATCTCTTTTAAGCTAGAACCATCGGATGATCTAGTTCGTCCCATATCATTGTTGCCCTGCATCTCGGCTGCCACATTTCCATATCAGTCGGTCGTGCTAGACAAACTGATGGAGATCCCATGTTCCACTACTGCGGAGAAGCACATTCAAAAGCTAGAGCACTTCTCGTATTACCCATGCTGATTATCTGTACCACAGATAAGATTGTAAGTAAGCTAAAGACAGGGAGCACCATGTAGCTATAAAGTCAAACACTCACATATATCTTGTGACTCGTTGGCTAACCCCAAGCTATTCAAGTCGAGTTTAGGAACTTCGGCAGCTAAACCGGTAAAAGACAGACTCGCTCATCCCTGGTCTGCTGCAATGCATACATGCCGTGGAATGCACTCTGAGGTCTATCTAGTACAAATGATAATGCACTATACGTTGCTCGTCCTCCTTCCCGGGTTTTGTCCAAGATAAAGTTTTATTATACCAGGATTGCAGACTATATACATACAATTGTGCAACTGCTGATATTTTGTAGCCGAATATATGTTCCACGGAAAGTTGCTCGTGCGACGAGGTTATACCACGGGGTCTGAAGTAGTTAAGCTTCCACTTCTCAATTATAAGCTCCGAAACCAAGGTTATCAGCTGATCTAGACTATGATTTGGGTATTTGAGGGTAATCTGTCCCTTCAAATGTTATTACACCCTTCGCTGCTCACAAACTACATCATGGATATCAAGGAAAAGTCAGCTCTGTACACCTTTGCCCTTGGCATCTTGATCCATATACTTTACTTTCGTATGGGCGAGCATCATCTATATCCAGCTAGGTACCTTTACGGCTACTTCGGATCATTCATCGGTATCGCAGCCTTTCTCTACCACGCGGAAGAATTCCCTGTCAACTTGGCGATTTCCAAATCCTTGTACCTGATATTCACCCATTTACTTGGTCTATACAGCAGCCTCGTGCTATACCGTCTCATATTCCATCCACTTCGGCGATTTCCGGGACCTTTTTTATCAAGGGTTTCAGTGTTCTGGTTATCGGCCCAACTTCGCCACAAGACTCTCTATCGCAAACTTGCCGACTTCCACAATGAATACGGTGACTTTGTCCGGGTAGGGCCATCCGATCTCTCAATCGTCCACCCTAAAGCCGTCAATGCCATCTACGGCTTCAAATCTACGTGTACTAAGAGTGAATGGTACGATGTCTCCGCACCGCTGAGGTCACTTCACGCGCACCGCAATAGGGCTGACCACGACAAACATCGCCGTACCTGGAACCCAGGGTTTACTGACCGTGCCCTGCATGGATATGAGAAGCGGATACAAGTATATAGACAGAAGCTCATCGACCATATCAAATCGACGGAAGATGACAAGCCCGTAAATGTTGGCACGTTGTTCACCTGGTATGGCTATGATGTGATGGGCGACCTAGCATTCGGCCAAAGTTTCGACATGTTGGGGAAAAGTGCATCCCATTGGGCCATTTTGATGATACACGATATGCTCAAGCCGGTGGAGTACCTGATGCCAATATGGTTCTTCCGACTAGTGTTATCCATTCCGGGCACCACCAAGGCATTCTGGAAGTTCAACGAATACTGGGGCCAACTCTTCAAGATGAGGATGGCGGTATGATGGAATAGCAATTCGTCCATTGAGCAATCATACTGACGGGAGTAGACGAAACAAGAAATACCTGATATAAGTGCGTGTCTGCTGGAACCGCTGAAAGGACGGGCACCAACACCTGACGAGTTTAATGTGCTGCTCGGAGATGCGTCTTTGATTATCAATGCAGGAGGGTAAGTCACCACTAGTATGACTCTGTGTGTGCTCGTTACCCACAGCCATAGGGACACTACGGCGACGACTTTGACGACAATCATATATGAATTGGCCCGTCGTCCAGAAGAGGTCCAGAAACTCCGAACCGAGTTAATGGGCTGTACCACTGACCCGAACGGAGAATACACTCAGGAAAGTCTCGCAATCCTGAAACATCTAAATGCTGTTATCAACGAGACACTCCGCATACACTCTCCAGTTCCGAGCTATCTCCCACGGAAGACGCCGCCGGAGGGAATTAACATCGGTGGCACGCATGTGCCAGGGAACATGCATGTATCCTGCCCGCAGTGGGTCATTGGTCGATGTAAGCAATTCTATATCAAAGCATTTCGATGGTATTCTGCACTAATGAACATTCTGTCCTAGCCGAGAGTGTCTATCAAAATGCCCAGGACTTTATCCCTGAGCGATGGTACCTGTATCCAAAAATGATCAAAGAGAGATCAGCCTTCGCCCCGTTTACAACAGGTACGTAGACAGGTGAATTCTCCCGACTACCAGATATCAACTGATATTTTCAGGTCCTTACACCTGCATTGGCAAGCCCCTAGCCTTATGAATATCCGGGCAACTATTGCTCGACTAATAACAACATTTGATATGAGACTACCACCTGACGACGACGGACGAGCTCTCGAGAGGAGCATGAGGGAACATTTTTCTATCTATATGGCAGAGGACATCCAGGTACTCTTTCGGAACGTGCCGTGTAGTTGATCTTGGATAATCGCAGTTTCTGCTATGACACCTTTGTACGCATGCTGCTGCTATCCAGGTTCGCGCTCCTTCGGGCGGCACCACCTGGCATAACCTTTAGGTAACATAAGGAACCATTTGTTGATCTAAGTGCTTGGAAAGATTAAGTGACTTGGTTTACTACGAGCATTTGTCCTCCTCTAACGAACCGAAATTATCTAGACGAGAGTTATACTGTATCGCACTATGGTTCCCGTTGTATCACATGGAGCATGCATAACGCCCAAACACGCATGTATACTACGTACGGCTTACAAGTGTTGGCGGAGATGTAGATCGGCATCTTATCAGCCTTATTTAATCCAGTTTGCGACCAGCGACGTGGTATCACGTCGTGGACGGTCGCTTGGCGTTAGGTCACATAGTGTCCCGCGTGGTTGGTACCAGCCACCGATTGATTGTATGAAGTGAGAATCCTGAGTCATGTCCCCCAGCATTAGGGACAAAGAAACTGATAAAATCATTGACAGGCAAAGTCAAAATATGCGCAATCCTGACCCACTAGCCGAAGCATAATTAAATTGGTTCCTATTGACCCTTGCACTGGAATCAAGGAAATGATGTAACTCAAGGACGCACCGTTACATAGACCTCGGAATTGTGTGCGAACACGAAGTTGTCTGGAAAAGCTTTTTCCCCCGGCTGGGCCGGCTGGGCAAGACAAAGCCAAGAGGGATTAAGAGGTTCTGGGCGGAAAACAAGAGTTTGGGTAGGAGAACACAAAGATACTTCGGCGGGTCCTTTAAGGCATGTGCCTAGCCGAGTCATAAGTTTGGACTAAGAGATTATACATCCGCCTGTGCGCTTCGGGAAGCAAATGCCGTCGTATCACATGGCGCATATGGTGACGCTCATGATACGGGTGACTTGGGACCGCAGCTATTCCAGCAGCTGGAAAGTTGTTTTGATTGTGACCGCATCTGTGCATGCCGTTGCGGGAAGCTCACCAATCCGGTCGGGCCATGGCCGATGTGCCGGCGTGGATGGGTCTTGTGGAATGAAGCCGATCAATCAAAGTTAGCTCTGACGGTCAGACTTTACCGTAGTGATCCTTGGTTGTGCGGACTAAATCCGCTAGTGAGCTCCTACCCCGCGGGCGAGGCCCATGGCTAGAGAGTAAGCACCGAGCCTTCGGCTAGTTTGTTCTCTTTGACGCCGGTGGCAGTATCGGAGAAGCAACGAGAAGGGAGTGTGTATCGGTACTGTTGAGATAGCCAGAAAATGGGCGTGAGAAACGATAAAAAATGGCGTCAAAATGGAGAGCCTCGCACATTCAACTACCAAAAACCTGGAGATAAAGATGAAAACGTGGAGAGCGCTTGGCACGGTCTGGAGTAAAAGCTTGGCGATGTGATGGGTACTAAAGAGAGGGATCAATCCATGGGTAAGCTGAGCCTAACCGTCAGATGATTGAACGATGATCCCATCATGCATGGAGCCAGATATTGGTCTTCCCGCAAGGAGTATGCATTCATGACTCGGACTACTGTCCTCTTCCCGTTTTGCAATCCATGGGTCATCTGTTCCACGAGAACTTCCATGCCCTTGAATAGGAAATAGGCCCCCCAAGCGTCACCACCATCAGTCCTTACAACCTCATCCCGAGGTTGACGATCGGCAGCCACCCCAGCGACAAGGATGGAGAGGAAACTTTGCGGGGCCCTCCTTAGCAGTATTTTGGGCGCAGGGCCTTGAATCCTTCTGTTTTGAGCTTTGTCGGAGATTTAAATCGGAGATCTCTCTCACCCCCTCGCCTTTTGAAAAGAATTTCCTTTTTTCTTACCCCCGAGCTTCCCCCTGTTCCAGTCTCATCTTCTTGTACAAAACTCATCCATTGCTTTCAGTCGTCTCTTGTGCTGCCTAGCTGGCTTCTTTCACCATGGAGGCAGAAGCTCATGAAAAGCCTCCTGGTGGCAACCACGCTCCATCGCCGGACAACGATGAGATGGAACACCTGAGTATAGGAAGATATCTCTGGACGAGACTGCCGACGCTGATACCACCGATGAATCCCGCCCCTAATCCATTTAAGGCGCTTGCTCTTCTCAATAGACAACAATGGCTTTTCTTCTTGGTGCCTCTACTAACTTTCACCTCTGCTGGGCACAGCTAACCGCCTCTAGGTCGCGTTTCTAGGCTGGTCGTGGGACGCATTTGACTTTTTCACGGTTTCTCTAACAACTTCTCAATTGGCAGAGGCCTTCGATAAATCCGTTTCCGACATCACCTGGGGAATTACCCTCGTACTCATGCTTCGATCCGTGGGAGCCATCACCTTCGGAATTGCCTCCGATCGCTGGGGTCGGAAGTGGCCGTTTGTTGTCAATAACGTCCTCTTTATCGTGTTGGAGTTAGGTACTGGCTTTTGCCAGACCTATAAGCAGTTCTTAGCTTGCCGCGCTCTCTTTGGGATTGCCATGGGTGGTCTTTATGGAAATGCAGCAGCAACAGCGCTCGAGGATTGTCCCTTGGAAGCGCGAGGTATCGTGTCTGGCCTGCTCCAGCAGGGGTACGCATTCGGTTACCTGCTGGCCACTGCATTTGCACGGGGATTGGTCGATACCACTTCTCATGGATGGAGACCGCTGTACTGGTTTGGCGCCTGTCCTCCCGTTTTGATTATTCTCTTCCGGTTGTGTCTGCCGGAGACCAATACATTCCTTCAGCGGCAGGCTACTCGAGAAAACGTTCGAGGTGGAGTAGCGTCATCCTTCATCTCAGAAGGTAAACAGCTCTGAAGCGGCATTGGTTGCTCCTTATTTATCTCGTTTTGCTGATGGCGGGTTTCAACTTCATGGTGAGTCACTGCTCTGGACGACCTAATTTGAGATTTTCTCCTAAGACTTTTGTTCATGTAGTCGCACGGATCACAAGACCTGTATCCGACCCTCTTGAAAAGCGAGTTTAGCTTCTCTGCCAACGCAGTGACCGTTACTCAGGTTGTCGCCAACCTAGGAGCCCTCACTGGTGGGACACTCTGTGGGTGGGCAAGTCAGATCTTTGGGCGTCGGTTTTCTATCATCGTGATCAGCATCGTCGGTGGTGCGCTTCTATATCCCTACACCTTCGTCACCTCAACCGACGTCATGGCCGCAGCGTTCTTTGAGCAGTTTTGCGTGCAGGGCGCGTGGGGAGTGATCCCCATCCATTTGATGGAGCTGTCTCCGGGAGCAATTCGCACCTTCACGGTGGGAACGGCCTACCAGTTGGGCAACCTGGTCTCGTCGGCCAGTTCCACGATTGAATCCACGATCGGCGAGCGCTTCCCCCTGCCACCCACTAAGACGGAAAAACATCGATACCAGTATGGGAAAGTCATCTGTATCTTCATGGGTTGTGTGTACGCCTACACAATTATAGTGACCTTCCTGGGGCCGGAGCGCCTGGGCCGCCAATTCGATGTTGCGCATGATACTGATATGGCGGAGGTGGCCGCCCATCGTGGGACGACTACGGTGGGGAAAGGTGCCGAGAGCGATGTGGAGAAAGGCACTGTCTCTCGGATTGAAGGATAGTTACTGCATGTTGGGACTGCATATACATAATTGGTTCGACAGTTGTAGACAGATAGTTGAAGCTTTATTATCTGGCAAGAGGTATTGTGTTTACTGTTCTATAGTCCATGGATGGGCTGTATTCACTTTTCAATCGGGCATGGATTCATCCGATCTCTAGCCCGCCCGGTATCTTCCCCGTGGAAGCCGAACCCTACTACCCGATATGTACAGTTTCTTTGTCCCTCATAGTCGCTTTCGAAGGCAACGCGAAGGCTAGACCTATCGAGACGGGCATGGAAGTCAGTAAAGATTTGATCATGCCCAATACACAACTCAAATGATCTTGTGGGATGGAACGTAGCATCTGAATCTGCTTAATTGTTTATCTTATATGGTCAATGCTCATGAGAATTGGTCACATGGAGGATTTTCTTCATTCGCCGCGGACAAGTTAAAGAGCTTTGGAAAGGAACAACCTACTACACAACGCATCAAACCCCATCTCATCTGGGGTGCTCGAGTAAGGAACGTATGCACATACATACCAGTCGCTGAAGTCGGGGATATTCCTCCCTTTTTGTATGTCGGGCATTTTTTTTTTTCTAAACAAACCCCGCATTCTGACCGTCAAATCATATAAGGTTAAGATGTCTTACGTTCAAGGTTGCTTGTCTTACACCCTGGAGTCGGCAGAGAGGAAATTGCCCTTGGTTAGCCTTAAATTATTGATGGGGGCACGGGGATGGCGTGCTCTGTCTCTGTTCTCTCATTCACCAGCCTTCGAGCAAACAAACATTATGATCCTCTACAAGATTGGCCCCTAGTCCAAGAATAGTATATCTGTGCTATGATCACGAGTGGATTCGTGTCAATCGCACCCTTTGCATCCTTAATCCGTTCCCACGAACTAAAGATGACGTTGCCCTGATACCGTATTGAGATCCCTCGTACCCAACCTGCATGCCTCTATCGCTAATGTATGGTACCAAGAATCAATCACTACAGGCACTCTTGTTTTTTCCCTCACTTGATCGTACGATGGTGTAGAGAGAAAAGTACTTAGTTTAAAGATTCGAATCAATATGAACCAAAGAGAAAGAGTGCCGCGTGCATCCGCCAAGAGAAGACCGGAAACGGGTTTTCCTTGTCGTTAAGATAGAGTATTGCTTTATCGTGTGGGATCTTAACGTTGCGCTCGACCTCACCCCTTCTTCTCCAGGGTGATCGCTGTTCTTTTCCTTTTTCTCTTTTCTGAATTTTTTTCCCTATTGTTCTTTCTGGTGGTGGTTTTGTTTGATCACTCTCGCTTTTCCTGGTGCAGATACAATTTAATTCCCTTACAGTTATACATTCCTTTTTCTTCTCCAACCTCGGTCGGCCTGCCGCTCGTTCGTTTCTGGTCTCGGCCTCGTTCCCTAGGGGCCTACGTACTTTGGAAAGGTTAAAAAAAAA
>NW_015378384.1:0-37623 GCF_001204775.2 Aspergillus nomiae NRRL 13137
ACCCCTCCAACAAACCCCCCAATTCCACCAAACCAGCCGACAAGAACAACAACACAGACACCCCATCCCTAGCAAGTCGCATCCAAAGCTCAGCCTCCGGATTAGCCCGGCAAGCCTTCTCGGCCCCCGGTTCATCGGGCGATGCAGCACAGTTCCTCACCACCGGTAGTAAAGCCAGCATATCCTCATCCTCCGCCCTAGCAGCCGCAGAACACTACAACCAAGTTTCCGGACCCTCCGCGCCATCATCAGCGGGGGCTCAATTGCGTGATAGCAATGCGGGGACATTCCGCTCAACAACTACACCCCAGCAGGGTGGGTTCGAGATCCCTCATTTGAGCGAGGAGGAGTTCGCGCAAACAGGGAACGACTTCCTGGAGCCATCAACATCCACCTCTACTACGATAGACAAGGGAAAGGGAAAAGCGAGGGAAGAAGCATCTTCGATCTCACACACCCACGCCCCAGAACCGACCGACGGTTCAGCAGTCATCTCCCTCCTCTCAGACAGAACCTTCGATCCCACATTCCCGCACGACCCCGCCGAAATAATCGAAACAGAACTATTGCCCCCTCAGCAACTCACACAAGCGGAGATCCAAATGCTCGAGTCCTTCCGTCGCCATATCACTCCCCAGCCGGACACTGCCTCTCCATCTACCCACCGTCTTACGTCTGCCAGTCTCGTCCCGGAAATTGATACAATCCTAGATAGTGCGCCTGCGCTGACGGGTACAGATGCTGCTACCTTAAGGGATTGTGTTTTGGCTAGTTTGCCGGGGTCGGAGGATTGGGTTGATGTAGAGGAACGGTATCATGATGAGGTGTGGGGCTGGTTGAAACCTACTTTGGAGGCTGCCGCTAGAGAGCTGGAGGAGAAGGAGGATCCAAGGGGAGAAGATGGGCCTGCCGTGCAACGATTGAAGACGGTTTTGACACATATGCGGGCAAAGCTCTAGGAGTCTGGGTTGGGGAGTGAGATGGGGCGGCGGTCATGTAGTGTATACCCATACATTTGCCTTTTGTACAATATGTATTTGGTACCGAGGTTGTTGGTAGGTAGTGTATAGAACATTTTATGTCCACATAATCCTATTATGATATGAGAAACATCCAAGGCGAGAAATGATACGTGGTAACAAGGTGATTCGAAATATTCAATTGTACTATCGTACAGACTAAACATGAAAAGACGGGGTGCTTGCCCCGTATATCATCACAAACGATCATGGTAGTAATAAACGACAAACGCGGAGAAAAAGGGTATGTATCAAGAACTAGCTGCGTCAAATAATTTTCTCTGTCCAAAATGTATCGTTCCCATTCTATTGCACAATCTAAAGCTCGAGGCTGGGGGTCTGGCCCTTGACGCGGCCGATGACAATCTGAGCGGCATACTTGGGGATGACTTCGTCATCGTGAAGCATGGCGAACTCTTCGGTGGCATCACGGCCCATGAAGTTGAAGAGAGCGTTAGCGCCACCAGGGTGCTCATCCAACCAGTTAGTCACATCCAGGACGACACCCTTGACGACGATCCACAGGTCGTCCTTCTTGTTGTGCTTGGCAATTTCTTCCATGGAGTATTCGGTCGCGGGGATCTCGAACTTCTTGGGTTCATTGGCCTTAGCGGTGGAAGAGGCACCAGCCGGGGTAGCGCTGGCCTTAGCAGGCTCAGCAGTAGCAGCAGGAGTTCCAGCACCTGCGGGAATCTGAGCACCACTGCCACTAGCACCGCTCCACTCGACGGAGATCTTTCCTGGAGTAGACGGATCGATGTGCAGAGAGATCTGGCCCAAACGCTGAGAAGCGCTGGAAGCACCGCCAGAGACCAGCTTCTGGAAGAGGTGCTGGCTGGCGCTGTCACCAGCAACGCGACCGTAGACAACACATCCCAGGAGAGAAGAACCACCCAGACGGTTGGCACCGTGGACACCACCAGCAAGCTCACCACAAGCATAGAGACCCTCGAAAGGCTTCTGCTCCGAGTTCAGAACCTCGGCGTGCTCATTGATCTCGATACCACCCATGGTGAAGTGCAGGACGGGCTCCATCAGAGCCACGTGGAAGGTGTCGTTGATGTCGAAGGGCATGTTGTGGAAGAAACGCTTGCCCCAAGGATCCTTCACCTTGCCCTCAGCAATGGCATTGTATTCCTTGAAGGTCTTCTGAAGAGCAGCCTCGCCGCAGCCGATCTCCTTAGCCAACTCCTTGCCGGAGATCTTCTTCATGAGACCACGGCCGGAGTAGTGGCGGGTGTGGAAGTCCAAAACGTTGGATGCCTTGCTGTTCAGGACGAGGCGAATGGGCCACTTGCCCTTCTCCTTCTCCTTCCACATTTGACCCGAGACGTAGTCACGGTGACCGAGCTCATCCGAGAATCTTTGGCCATCGGAGTTGAGGAGAAGACCACCCTCACCACGGAGAGCCTCAGCAGCAAGGAACTTGAACTTGGCGGTCGGGTCCTTGGGGTCGACGAGACCCGTGGGGTGGACCTGGACCTTGTCCATGTCGATACCGTTGGCACCAATCTCCATCAACATCTTCTGACCATCACCAGTGGCGTGAGTGCCGTTCGTGCTAGACAGACCGAAGGTGTCGGGGCGGTGCTGCTTCAGGAGCGAGCCGTCGCCAAAGTCTGCGGCATAGCCACCAGTGGCCAAGATGACAATACCATCGGCGGTGTGTGTCTCACCATCATACTCATAGGTAACACCAGTTACGGTGTTGCCAGTCTTGTTGACGGAGGTAACGCGAGCCTTCTTGACAATCTGTACACGTTCAGGCTCCTTCTCGGTAAGCTCTTCCAACCGTTGCATGAGGGCGTAGGTGATGGCCATGCCGGGGAATTTGGCGTCATGACCACGGTGTGTACGAGGCTGGGAGTGACCACTGCGACACTATTAGAAAATCGAGTTTGTCATACTTATTGTATTGTATCACTTACCCAAGACGGGAAACAAGGGTGAGATCGAGGTTGAAAACATCCATCAGCCATTCCACAGCGGCAGCGGACTTGTATGTGAGAACCTTAATGAGCTCGGGGCGAGCCTTGTCTCTAGCGGATTTCAGGGTGTCGTCGTAAAATGTCTTGACGCTGTCCTGGATGCCCAGGTCGACCTGGGTGCGAGTAAGGGCACCATTGATACCCGAAGTAGCCTTGGTGGAGTTGCCACCGAAGAAAGCTATGGGAAGTCAGTCGCGATCGCTTTTTCGACGCCGATTTGCGATAATATCGATCGCAGTGCCATATGTACGAGCATCACATACCTTGTTTATCTAAAACGAGGACATTTCCACCGTTCAAGTAGACGGTGTGGGCGGCGGAGAGACCGGACACTGAGAGACGAGGTAATGGTCAGCAAATTGCGGGGAAAGCTTGGTTAGTAGATCACTCACATCCACCGCCGACAACAATTACTCTGGGGGCGGGAGCCATTGTGAAAGAAATGAAATGTAGGGAGAATAAGTGTAAAGAAAGGACAAGGAAGAATAAGGTCTGAGGAGAAGAAAAGGATCGGGGAAAAAGGACGAGACAGCGAGATCTTAAAGCAGTTCTCAAGGACCACAGGTTCCGGGGGGAGGAGTTGGATTGGGAAAGGTTCAGAAGCCGACAATGCTTTTCGGCCGAGGCTCATCGCTCGAGAGAATGTCCCTGTACCGTACTGGTACCGTTTCGCTATGCATGGACCGCTTTCCTCCCAGGCAGGAACCGCGTTTCCTCGATGGTAATTACTATACACCCTTACCGTGCTGAATGAAAAGACGGGGAAAGTGGTCCCTCCTTAGTAAAGGGTTATTACAACAACTCTGGTTTGTCCATAGAACTGGAGATCTGTTGACCCATTCTTGGTGGACCTTGATGTCTCTTGTGGATAAATGCTTAATGTTTAAGAGTCAACGAGTACAGGTATCAAAAACATACACAGGACATGGATGCTTTTCTCTTTTATCCAAGTAGCAGGGATGCGAAACCATCACATGCTTCAGATCAATACTGTATATGTATGTATGTATGTATCTATTTAGCAGTAGTCATCAGTCGTCCAGGCCCTGCGATCTGACCATCCGGCATGGTTTCCTCTTTCACTGTTTCCCCCCCCATGACACCACCTTTTTTCACATGTCCGAAGTCACCAGCAAATGAGAGGGCAAGCTTAAGTCAGCGGAGCGTCATGTTTCACCTGATGATCATAATTCTTCACTTCTTATTGCTCGGAGCTTAGAGATCTGCTCAGTATTAGATTTATCCGGGGTACCGTGGACAACTCGGAGTTGTCCCCTTTCGCGAGGCACTCTGTATGCCATGATCCGTGTGATCAGTTTCGATCAAGAGCATATCATATAGATTAAAAAGAATCCACCATCAAAACTATTACAGAAGAAATCCCCATCCCCAAGTTGTCATATTAACTAGTTCCCCCAGAGAATGGGCCATCCCCAGACCCGTAGACGGGAGGATCAGTGGCGGATTACCCCATACCCAAACATTTCCCTTGCCTATTGTAGAAGTACCTCGGACCGAGCGATCTTTAAGCTGGTCCGCCAATATCCAGCCAGCTTGTGCACTAAAGCTATGAATGGGTCCAGGTAGCATCAGACCATATTCATAATAAACACCCCTTTTCTCTACCTACTCTCTTCCCCCCATTCTTTATTTTGTCTACCTCCAACTCAACCTCTTGTTCCTGACAAGCTGTAGCTTGGGTCACCGATGCGGTCGGCTATTGGTCACGTGTACATCCCGGCTATTGATGTCCTGGTTGCTCTGCCAATAAGAGCGGGGTTCTCAATTGCCGCGTAGTGGAATGGCACAATAAGGTACCGCGGGCCCCGGCCCGTTAACTGGAATTGCAGATTTGGGCCGGTGAATAGCCGGTGGACAACTGTAACTGCTCCATCCAGGAACTGGTTCAGTCTTATATACTTTGCTTCTTCATGTTGTCAAATTAAGCTACTGTCTAGTTGTATTCTGTATTACTATGTATTACTGTTGTACGCTGTAGCTGGAGGTAAGTATAGCTCGGTGGTATATGTCCCGAAACGCACCAGTGTTGGTCGGCAATCTCGGGGAATATGCCGAGTCGCAGACCCCAAGTCGAGGCGGCACAGAGAGTATTGCGTCAACATGTCGGGGGTTGTTCACGCGATTTTACTCTGCACTATACCGAGAAACTCTAGAAAGTTCATGGAAACAATATTTACTCAATCATCATTAGTTAGCGATAATCGCCGTGACGAGCTGAACTACTATATACAATGACTCCTACTTATGAAACCCAGGTTACATATATGTCGTGATTCATTAATCCATCCAGGTTACGCTCTTGGTGACCAGGAATTCTTCCAGTCCTTGAGCGGTATTGAACCGGCCCCATCCGCTGTTCTTGACACCGCCGTGTGGCAACGCGGGTTCGTCGTGAATGGTCATACTGTTGATGTGGACCGCACTACATGCAATCAGTATGAATTCCAACGGAGACGGCTGAAAGTTGAAGATTTGAATAAACTCACCCAGATTGAATCCGCTTGGCCATAGATAATCCTTTGCGCAAGTCCTCGGTGAACACGGAAGCCGACAGACCATATCCACCGCCATTTGCGATTCGGATGGCCTCTTCATCGCTGTCAACCACCATGCACGCCGCCAATGAGGCGAACGCTTCCTCCTGCCAAACCTTCATATCTTCACTGACGCCACCAAGGAGGACAGGGGCCATGCGAACACCAGCTTCTGGTTGAGCCTCGGACGTCTGGTTCGCGGATCCGTGGATCAAATGGGCACCACTCGATAAGGCATCTGAGATCAGACGCTCGACTCGCGCTTTAGAAGCCACATTGACCAAAGTTGGAGGCGGAGAGGATGGGTCGAGGTTCGAGTTCAAGGCGTTCTTGAGTGCTTCCATGAAGGTCGGCGCAATGGAGGAGTGGACGAGGATCCGATCTGTGGCCATGCAGATTTGGCCAGACTGTGGAGTGTTAGAAAGAAAAAGGCGCGTTTACAGAAAGCACCAGGAATCATCATACGTTCAGATAGCTCCCGCCAATACGCCCTTCACGGCAGTTTCGATGTTCGCATCTGCGCAAACAATAGAGCTGTTCTTTCCTCCGAGTTCCATCAGGCATGGTTTGAGGTTCTGGCCGCAGGACCGGGCAACCTGTCTTCCGACGGCTGTGCTTCCGGTGAAGTTGATCTTACGCACAGCTGGGTGTTCAATCATAGTGTTGACTACCTGGGGGGCATCTTGGGGCCGACACGATATGAGGTTCAGACAGCCGGCAGGTAAGCCGGCATCTTCAAAAGCGCGAGCAAGTGCCCAGTATGAGCAGGGCGAAAGTTCGGAGGATTTCAGGATGGTTGTGTTGCCGGCAGCCAGCGCGCAGGCGGCGGAGCGGACGCCAAAAACGTAAGGAGCATTCCTAGAGAGTCATTGATAAGCCGTGGAAATTCCCATATGAAGAGCATTTCATCCAGCAAAAACACACCAAGGAACGATGCCCAAGATCACGCCCATAGGCTCCTTGTAAACAATGGCACTCTGACCCTCTTCCTCCACGACGGGCACACTTCCGCAAATGGAGGTAATGCGCCCAGCAATGTCCCTCAACATGCGAATACCAAGCGGTACGATAAAGTACTGCGACGCTCCTACGTCCGCACCCATTTCTGTCCGCATGTACTCCGCATTTTGAACAAGGCGACTTTCCAGGATATCGGCTGCCTTGAGTAGGATATCCCGTCGGACGGTGGGTTTAGTCTGCGACCAGGCTGGGAAGGCTGCCTCGGCGGCCTCGACGGCGCGGATAGCATCCTGAGGGGAAGCCGAAGCTGTTGCCCAGCAGCGCTGGTTGGTATATGGGCTGATGACGTCGAATGTAGACTCAGGCACTTCCTCCTTGCCATTGATAATCAAGGGGATTACCGAGGGAGCGGAGGAACTAGCTTCAGCCGTCATTGTAGTATGGATCGGAATTCGCTTGCAGAATAGGAGACTCGAAATCAGATTGACAGATACCGAAAGACCAAAAAAGTGAAGGTTCTATATATCTAGAACCAACAATTCTACGAGGTGGAGGGGCATTAAATTTAATAGTATGAGGGGAATCGTAGGTTAGTCTAGGCATCACTAGTACTGTTATACTAAGGACTGAGCCACAAATGGCCTTCAAAGCAGTACGAAGTCATTGGACCCACCCAACAGCCCGTCTTCCTCTTTTAAGTTGTCATGTTCCTAGACCCTTTCTCCTGGGCACTATACAAGATAGATAATTTGATTCTCTTCCACGATCAATCATAGGAAACTGTGCAAGACAATATCCCGTGATTTTTGACCGTAACCATGTGGTGAGGGTCTACATGCATGTAGACAACTACCCCACTGTGTCGAGGGGAATGCAGGTACCGCGCACAGAAGAGTCCCCGAGAGAATGAAATTATCTATGCCAGAAGGGGAATCGAAAGTCGGTAGGTACCGTGGACGTTGCGTGGATTTTTGTCGCCTGAAGAAAACATAGCGTAGCTAACTCTTAACCTTCTGGGCAGGTCTGGATGACGATCAGACACATCCTCCCACGGTTTAAAACTTCGAAATACCTAGGGACCACCCATCACAAGATTTTTGTTCGTGGATCGGTTCAGAGACGATGGAGTAGGGCTGCCCACAATATCCGAATGCGACGTTCGCTAGCAAGGAGCTTACTCAGACAGGGTCCACCTACAGTGGATATTTTATCGACAGTCAAGGGCCTCCCGCCATTAAGGAAGCGTGAATGTCAATAAGAGACCCGATTCCAACACTGATCGGTCACTGAAGTGCCGAATGTGTGAAATGATCTGCACCACGCTAACCATTAGCGTACCCACATCAGAAGTGACCAACCCAAGGCAATTGTATAGGACTATTGAATCGTCCCTAGACAGTACCTGCGGATCACCAAAAGCAGAACATTTCTAGAAGTATTACTCCGTACTTTGGTAAGGACCCCGAAGTGGCGTTTTGGATTTGTGATCTCAATAATTGGCATTAATTGTGGGGTGTTCCTCAGTTTTATATGAGCTTGTTGCACGGTATGGTTAGCGGAGAAATGAGGTAATCGACAAGCCTCTGACGGAGATTTTCTATGAAAGAGAGGGTTTAGGACCTAATAGTACAGGTACTTGGCGTTCTGCCCCTATAAACCTCAAGGACCCTGATCAGAACTGCCATGACTATCTATTGACTGTTGCAATTACGAGAACGAGCCCGGCGAAGAAAAAAAGAAATGCAGACGCCTTGACAGAACGTTGCGTACCAAGGATCTTTTCAAAAATTACAGGCGCAAGAGAACGTGCTCAAAGAAAGCCCTTACTGGGCTTGATCTCCAGCTGGTGATTAAGCAAACCAGGGTCCTTTTGCTATCCACGTGTGTTCTGTACCAAATTGCGTCCCGTGTTTTGTCGGCAAAACCCAGCATTGAGGGCAGCAACAGGACGATTAGTAGCTCAGCCTCTGCGCCCCGCAACTCTCAACGCATATTCTCCTCCTGCCGAACATGCCTTCCTTGACAAATAAGGCCTTACCTGGTTCAGATCAATAGAACTCGAGGATCTCCAGTCTCAACACACAGCAGTTATAGCTGTCAAGGTTGAATGACCGGGAAGCTAGGCTACGTCCCCCCCTTTTATGTAATAAAAATGCAGGCTACTTCCACAGAGGCGAACCTCTCCAAGGCATATTGTAGGAGAACCAAGCGGCCGTAGCCGGGGGTTGTACTCTGGAGGTGATCCGAGATCGACACGCGCTCAGCGCGCAACAATGTTCCGAATCGAAGAACACATTCCGCTCCTCTGACCACATTAGGAACTGTGGCCGAACTATGGATTCACTACATGCCGCCTGGAGATTCTGCTCACGGTGCTTATATCAGAACAGAACCATTCATTTCCACTCCTTGGAATAGCGGCAATAGACCGATGACAAGGTGGAAAGCGATCTCAGAGTAGGTTGTGTCAAACACATGGTTTGGGTCGCCGAGGGTTCTCAAAAGTAAATGTGTGGGAGATGTGGGGGTTCTCAAACGACGGATCGCCCGGAGCCCTGAGGAAGTGGAATAGGAGACAAGGTTTGGATCAGAAGAGATTTCTGCTCTCTTTTTGGGTTCCCCTTCTCCCCGGTTCGCTTGTCTTGCAGGAGTTGATCGGATAGCTCGCCTATTCCTCCAGGGACTGTTTCCCTCTCTCTCATTGAACCGTTGACCGCCAAAGGTTACATCGGCATGTTTATCAAACTCTATACATACTTCAAAGTTCACAGTCTAGTTCGCCTATCGTTGTCTGAGATAATATTAGTCTTGAATTGACAGGCACTAGCCTACTATTTACCTGTTTCCCATAGAACTCACCACCACTAAAACCAAATAGTGCATCGTTAGAGTTCAACACCAGAATGATCGTCGCTGGAGCCGGTGGGGACAGAATTGTCGCCACGAGGCCGCGGGTTCTTCAAAGGCCGCGTTATCATCCCAAATCAGATTGTATACTTCGGGGTCCTTATGTCATTCCTGCGGGTCTTCAGGTCCCACTGTTTCGCCTGGGCTTGTGTCACTTCCAATGATGTGCCTGTGTTGCCCTAACTCACCACCTCGTCTACCTACGAACTGTGCATCTCCAACCCTAGATTTGGGACGGACCCATAGCATTATTCCCACCTTTCCGGGTTTTTCTGTGCCTAAAATGCTTGGATGATGGGCGTAAAATGTAGTATATCTGCCGCGGGCCCCATACCCGCCTGCTGGCCTTGGTTCTTCAGGATCCTGTACTGTGTATCTTCCTGCGATTAGTCTCGCACAGCAGCAGTTTATGCTGCTCCTCTGAGACCGGGGCTATTCTTTATAACTATCTACTAGTCTCTCATTACTAGGGGAAGAGGGGCATTGCCGTTCTCGACCATCCCTCTCTATACATGTCATTCCTTTGCATATAGTCATCCCAATTTTCCTCCACCAGTGACCTGCGCACTCTACCGTCTTTCCTTTTCCCGCTTTATAGCTAGTCATTCCTTTCAAGCTTTCACCATGACAATTACCTCAAGGGGGGCTCAGATGATATGCATCGTCTCGGTGTTGGTCGGTCTGTCCCTTATATCAGTTATCGTGCGAGTCTTCGCCCGAATGAAACGAAGCATTGGATTGGGCATGGACGACTACCTCTGCTTTCTTTCAATGGGTCTTTTAATTGCTATGCTCATTGAATTAGTGCTATGTAAGCATTGTGAAACCCACTGCCCTGGACTAGTTGCTAACCGTCATGCAAAGGGGTCATTATCGGAGGCAATGGAGCCCATATGGCAGATCTAGATAAGACAACATTGATGAACTTCTCAAAGGTATGAACAGTTACCACCTGATCCCGACCAATGTCTCTTGGGCAATACACTAATCCAACCATAGATATTCCTTGCAAACCAGTTCACATACTTCGTACTCTGCCCCGCCATCAAAATATCCATCATATGCTTCTACCGTCGAATTTTCACCATGAAGACCTTCCAATGGGTATCATTCGCACTCAACAGCCTAATCGCCGCCTGGGGAGCCGGTATCTTCCTCGCCTGCGCCCTACAATGTCGCCCATTGAGGGGCTACTGGGACAAGAGCATCGACGGCCACTGCTTCGACGGGAACAAGTTCTTCATCGTCAACCAAGCCTTCAACGTCCTGATGGACTTCGTAATCCTATTCCTACCGATCCCCATGATCTGGGGCCTCCAGCGCGCATGGCAGGACAAACTCGCCCTGAACGGCGTCTTCGCCATCGGTGGCTTCGTCTGCTTCGCCAGTATCTACCGCATCGTCGTCCTCTTCTGGATCAAACCAGATGATACCACCTACACCGTCTACCAGGCGGCTCTCTGGACCCATATCGAGCCCGCGGTCGGCCTGATCTGCTCCTGTCTCCCCGTCATCCGTGGCCTGTTCCCGAGATTCAAGATCCCCGGCAGTCGTCGTTATGCTACCGCGCCGTACTATATCAATACCGATATCAGCACCTCCAATTTCGCCATGTCTAGTCCGAAGTCGCCGGCCTCCGCGTACTTTAAGATGATGGAGGAGGGTTCAATATCCCGTGCTACGAGCGATTCCAATGTCCCCGTTGATAAGAATTATCTGATTCCTATGGGGATTGCGGTTCGCACGGATTTCACTGTGAGCAAGGACTCGGCTTCTGTGAAGTCTCACTCTTAATTCTGTGGGTTACCTTGTGGTGACTGGTGCCTTAATTCTTTTTGATTTCAGTCCATGTCCCGTGATTCGATGCACGTTTCGTTCTTTATTGCCCCATTTTTACGACCTTATCTTGACGACTTATCATGTCTTACTGTCTTTCGCTATGGCTCAGTGCCCAGACTTTTTTTTCTTGCTTGTTTCTTTCTAGCGTACCTATCGTGTCTAGACTACTTTGTGTGGCGTTATGTATACTCTGACACCGATGTAATATACCCTGAGAAGTATCTTAATGTTCGAGTTTATTTTCTAGGATCGAGATGTCAAAATCGTATTGTGTTGCTATAACTGGTGGTATCCGTTGTTCATTTTTTCGTAAATCCTCCGTTCTCAGTGTACGGTCTGCCCAACTGTAAAGTCCTGAAATTACAAACCAAGGTGAGCGGTTTTGCATTGTGTGTAGTAGAAGCGATGGGGTGTGTGTGTGTGTGTGTGTGTGTGTGTGTGTGTGTGTGTGTGTGTGTGTGTGTGTACATACCGGAAATGCGTCCGTAATACTGGTCGCTACTCTTTCCACATCTTCCGCGAGTCCTTGAACCCCGGCATCCCATTGTCTAATATGCCTCCCTGTACCGGCTGTGCTTGATTCAAAGTAGATGACCCCATCGATCTGATCAATGCTGCCGCTCAACCGGCCTTGTTCGACCATCCGCGCCGCATAGGCCTCGGCCTTCTCACCCGCCGTCAGATCCCCGCTTGCCTGGAGTCCCAGGATAGCGCCCAGCGCATCCGTAGTAATGTTCTCATACAACTTACTCGCCGCGACGAGGTTATGTTCAACCACCGCCTTATCGAGAACAGTAGTGCCGTCCGCCGTCTGCGCAAGCTGGTGAGGGGCCAACCTCTGCGAAAAAGCTGCGACTTCAGCCGGAGTCAATAGTCGATCCAAGAACATCTTCTCCAAAATACCAAATTCCTCCACAGACGTCGCCCGGTCATCCTTGTACAACGTCGCCAGAATCCGGGAGCGCTGCGGACCAGCCGGGCCCAGGACCGCACAGCGGATGGCGGCAGCCAAAGCCTGCAGACGATCGCTCTCATCGACGCCGGCCGCCAGACTCACATTGAAATATTCTTGGCTGGCATCGAGGAACTTCCTCCGAGCGTCTAGGATGCGGGCCTGGGAAAGCTTGAAATGGAGCTTCAACTCGTGATCTTCGATCTTGCTGGGTAGGTTCTTGATTCGGTTGAGAACTGCCTCCGCACTGGTTGTATCGTCTTCCTCCAGGTATAGTCGTACGATTCGAATCCATAGTCGCACTTTTGCTGCGTCGGATACCAGGCGTTGTGAGCTGTCGATGTGAATCCCTTGTAGTGTCCGCGCGGCTGCGACGTATTCTTCTTCAGCCTCGTATGCGTCTGCGAGGAGTTCGCGGATCTGGGCGTCTTGTTCTTCGACTGAGGTGGAGCGAGATTGGAGGAGTGTGATGGCGTGTTGGCCTACTTTGATCTGGGTTTCGGGGTTCAGTTTCCGGAGAACGTCAATGAACGCGTCGAGGAGTGGGCGGGCGGCCACGATGCTGATGTCTTCGTTGAGGATGGAGTCAAGATAGAAAGTCAAATCTTGAGACAGCTGGTCTCCAGATGATGTCGAGGCAACGTCGGATAGAAGGTCGTTGTAGAGCTGTAGCTTGTTTTGGGGATTAGCGGACGATTCAATCTCCGCGAGGGCGGAGGTAATCTTGTGAGATGCCATGGGAGAGGTTCTCAGGCGGGATGGCGAATGCGTTGAGATGAAGCAGGCAGGTATTGTATGTTTCAGGCTTTGTTTAAGAGGTGGACTATTATTTGTCTTGTGGGATCGGTGTGACGGAGAAGATGTTGTACCTTAAACTCACTGCGGGCACAAACGATGTCAAGCTTACAGAGTTGCTTATCGATAAGAGGGGCTGAAGGGTGCAACAATAGCATCACCACTATGCGGGGGTTTTTCTGCCTCAAGAATTCCTTAGGCGAGCTCTAAGTCTATGTTGCCTTGCAGCCTTGTTTAATTGACTATTTTATTGTCCTACAATACTCCGTTGTTTGAGAGGTTACTCAGCGTGGAGCCCATTAATAGTCTTCACCTCAGCGAAAAAAGTATATGTTGGGTGTATTTTCCATATTAGATTTCAAGTTAGGCTAGACCGGATGAGTTTTAGATTCATTAAATTCAGCGCTTGCATATTGGAACTTTATGTCAAGTAACGGGGTTATTGTTGTTTATATTCAAGACTTTAAATGAACTGAACGGCGGTTAAGGATGCCGCCACCGCCTTTGGCCGACCCGCCGCTCGGCAGCTCCCTCTGCAGTTAGAGCGGACGCATGGCGAGTGTTTCAACATCACGTCACACCACCGACTGCATACCGTCTAGAACATCGGTTGTCGCCCAGATTGTTCTAATACACGGTCGCATTGCCCGATACTACCAGCGGGTGAAATCTCAGATTCTCATTTGTTTGTGTGGGCGGTTAGCGCCATGGTTCCCCAAATCAAACCGGACCCCGACGCGGCATCACCATATATCAAACCCGACCCGGACAGCAAAGATGCTATTCTCGACGACATTGACGATGAAGATCTCTATGAAGATGCCGGCGATTTAGACTTTACAAACGCTGCACAGAGTGTGTGGCTCTCCCGCATTCCTCGAACGCTCTGGGAGCATTGGTCCAACCTCGACGACGATGAAGAAATTCAGATCGGGACGGTTCGGATCGAGGGCCCGCTAAACGATATTAAAAGGGTATGTGATGTTCCTGGATAGGCGGTGCTCGCATTGCGGTCATTACTTGTGTGGTGTTATCTCTTAGGGACGTTGTCTGATATGCGAATCTTTCTAGGTCAGTTTGCGTATCAATGAACGAGAGGAGAACCATGATATCCCCAAAGATTACCTACTGCAACGGCAAACAGTAAACACAGAACATGTATCCTCTCATTCTACGCAAAACACGTATCTATTCACTGAAAAGGACATTCCTGGCCATGAGAATCGGATGATCACTTTTGGCGAGGCGCGCTCAGCCTTGTACGAGTCGATGAAGCGAGAAGCTAAGAAGAAGGAGCGGAAGAAGAAGTGGGAGCCTTATGTCCGGAAGACGGTACCTAGTATGTTCTCTTTGGCTGGTCTACAAAGGATGAAGAAGGGATAATGCTTACACCGTGACAGAACAAACTGCCCTTGTAGGCAGTGTTTCCGAGGAGTTCAACTGCCTTCCTGTGGAGAATGAAGAGTTCCGGCTACTCTCAGAACAAAAAGTCTTGCAATCTCTCAAACCGAAACGCGAAACCGTCTTCATCGACAAGGTCCCTGGAAAGCTCCTTCAGGCAAGAAACGTTCTACCGGGAGAAAAGGGCGCCTTCGTGGTAAGTAGCCTGCAGCCTTCAAATACTCCTTTTCTTTACGTTGATCTAATGTCGATACAGCAAGCAACAAAGGTGGCAAAGCTCAAGCCTCAAGAAAACAAGACAACGCGTATGCCACAAAACGAGCTTCTGGATCTCATTTATCAGTGTTTCCGAGAGTACAGATACTGGCCATTTAAGGCGCTCAAAGCGAGACTCCGACAGCCTGAGGCGTATCTTAAGCAAACGTTGGAGATGATTGGTCACTTGGTCAAATCCGGCGATTTCGCCATGACCTGGGAGCTGAAACCAGAAGCGAAAGAGAGCAGCTATGCGAATGCGTTGTCATATGGCGATGCAAAGGAGGAGATGGCGCCTGGTGCTGACTACAACTTCGACGACGCCTCCGAGGAGGAAGCGACACCCGGGATGTTTACAGATAACGACGATATACAATTTGAGAATGTTCCCTAAAGACTATTGGATCTATGTAGCATAAGCAAGGTCATGGCGTTTGTCTTGGGTTGTCTTTTGGGTTGATTTCATAAAGGTCATTCTGGTATTATTAATTGTGGGCTTAGATGCCAATCCATAGTATACAAACAAATGCATCAATTCACAAACAATGAGTTGAAGCTAGATTAAGATTTGAGTAGCTACTTAATGTAACTGAGTTCTTTGTAAGAGTGATCTAATTCAAGCTTACCTGGGCCCCACGTGACCGCACCCGCCACAGGTCAATCATCTTTCCACTTGCATCAACATTACCAATCGCTAATTCTTTGTCAGTACATTCCTAACCACGCTGTAAAGGACAGAACAAATTTAGTGCATGTGGTCTACTAACTGTGAATGTTAGCCATACTCTTTAGTGACCATGACAGAAGATCAGGACCTGATGGCCAAGATCAGCCAGCTTGCTGGTAAGCATACGTGACGCGCACTTAATAATAATTCTGCCCACTCATATCAGATAGGCCAGATCAATAGACACAAGACCCAAAACCCCCAGACATCAACGCCTTACGGTAGTGATTACCAATCAGGTCATTATGTAGCACGCCATGTACCTTCTCGAGGGCGTCCCGGTTGGGCGCCATACCGCGGACGACCGTATGGGCGAGGCCGTGGCGCTGCTCCTCACCGACACCGTACACTCGTTCTCAACAATACAGCGACACCAGGGACACCAGGTGGTGCGACACCCTCTACTAACTCTGGGATGGATGTTGATAGTGAGAGTCGATCGACAACGCCAAATGGATGGGTTGCCAAGCGCGACCGACACATGCAGCTGATAAACTCTGCTATATACGACCAAGAAGCGCAGGCGAGAGCGAAGGCTATGGAAGAGAGTCGCAAGGCCAAGGAGCAGAAAAAAGCAGATATCGAGCGAGCCAAAGTACTCCGATACGCGCAGGGTGTCGGTAGGCAGTATCCCGGTCCCGCCGCTCCCCAGGTTGCTCCGGGGCCGTCGGCGGAGTATCAGGTCTACCTCAACGACATACCTTTCCGTGTTTCACGAGGCGGTAGTAAACTGATTAGAGTGTCTGGTGCGGCTTTCTCTGCTGCCATACTGACCAAGCGGGCTGGCTCACCGTTAATAGATGATCCGAATACTATCAACAACACACCAAAGAGGGTAACCATTGCTGGTGTTACATTTGTTCGGAGCAAAAATGGGAATCTCCATCGTCTTGGCGCGGTTACTTCGAAAAGGTGATTGTACTGCTCCGCATACTAAGATTGGACACTCACAGCAAGTACAGAAAGCCCAACGCGACTAAGAAGGATGAGCTTTGCCGAAGATTCACTACGACCGGTAACGATGATTTCCCTCGACAAACCTGAAATTTATTTCTCAATGTCGTTTATATCCCACAAAGACCGTGCTGATTGGAACGTGATATTTTAGGCACTTGCTACAAAGGACCATCCTGTCTCTACGTTCATGACCCAGATAAGGTCGCGCTGTGCAAAGACTTCCTCCAAACTGGTGATTGTGCCGCAGGTATAAGTTGCGATCTTTCCCATGAACCTTCGCCCCACAGATCCCCTACTTGTATGCATTTCCTCCGAGGTCGCTGCTCCAACCCGGAGTGCCGATATGCCCATATCCGTTTGACTCCTGGCGCACCCGTTTGCAGAGATTTTGCAAATTTGGGTTACTGCGAGAAAGGCGCTAATTGCGACCAACGACATGTACATGAGTGTCCTGATTACGCCAACACGGGTGTATGCAACAAGAAACGTTGTCGCCTGCCCCATGTTGATCGTGCAGGACAGATTCGGAAGAATACTGGTGCTAACAAGGTCGATGCCACGAACGACGACGACTCTGACGCCTCTAGCGAGGATGAAGAGTACGATGAAATCGATTCTGATGATGTTGACTCAGACGATCTTGACGAGGATGAGCCGGAACTCATCATAAAAACAGACGGCAGTAACGATCTTTCGCAGCAGCAGGATTTCATCAGCTTCTAATTGTACATGCCCACTAACTGCACATAGCTGCAAGAATAGTGTAATTGAGGATTTGGTTTGTCTTATCAGGGAAGATGATAAAAAAGAAAAAGAAAAAGTGAGAGTGAGAGAAACAGGAAAGAAGAAGAAGAAAAAAAATTGAAAATACAAGGAAAGAAGATGGACGAATCAAAATTCAGTAATTGGGAGGTTATCTGCTTTGGCGTTTGTTGCTTTATGCCTTACGAAGTGAAGTTTTCTGCTCGCGAAAGAAGTTACCGATACCCATACAGCATGTTTCACGACTTGTCTATTTGTCTGGTGGAGAGGGCTTGATGAAGGTTTGGATTGTTTCATGGGTGGCAATCTACAAGTTGATAAGGAGGCACTGTAGTATTACTCGGTACTCTTGACTAGAGATCAGGAATAGATACTAGGATGGTAATGGCAGTTCCTTTAAATTCTATGCAATTTTATTAATATTTTTCCCACCTTGCACCCGCGGACAAACCTGTGACCATGAGCGTGACTGCAATAACCGTCTCCAATCACGCAAACACTACTGACATCCCCCCGTGACCATGCCGCAAGGTTCTCAGTTGCATGGAGCTTAAGTTGCATCTTATCCCCTATCCTGAGATAAGACTGGCTCTATAAATATCGCCTCCTCCCCACCTCAACCTGCCTTCTACTGGAAGGCCTTAACTGCTTCTCCTAGCATACAAGGATATCCCAAATATACCCCATAGCTCTTCTAGCCACAAGTATACCCGATCTGCACCCAAGATGGGCTCCAACAATTCGAAATTGGCCCCTACCAATAAGAAAATAGACGAAAAGCCCGCTTGTGCAACAACGGCGACTATGAAATTGAGGCAGATAGCATCGGGAAGCGGCAACTTGGACACCCACCATGAGCATGAAGCCCGTACATGACCCTGTCCCTTGTCTATCCATGCCCAAGCAGTTACAAAAATAGTTACAACGGGGCGCTGATCAATGTAGCACCTCCGTACAATGCGGACGACCGGGCGAGAAGTCTCGCGATCCCACAGCTGAAAGATTGGGAAGAGCTTCTCCTGAGTTCCGACAAGGTAGTAAAGCCTATATCTCGCACATCAAGACAGGGGATACTACATTGATTGCTAGATATCTAATCCGGTTGCTTACCCAGAACCGTCTGGCCATTCTTAGTTTCGCCACCAATCCCTATTCGCAGATTCTTACCAATCGGTCTGCTGTGCAGGCTGTAGATAGGCCGGTTTTTAATGTCAAGATCCCGTTGGAAGGCGCCCCGATCACGAATCAGCGCTCGTCAGGCCGCTGCTGGCTGTTTGCGGCGACAAATGTTTTCCGGGTGCCACTCATGAAGAAGCATAACCTGAAGGACTTTGAGCTCAGTCAGGCATACCTCTTCTACTGGGATAAAATCGAGAAGGCCAATTGGTTCATGGAGAAGATCATAGAGACAGCGGATGAGGATCTGTCCAGTCGCTTGGTGCAGAAGCTGCTCGAGGACCCCGTCACGGACGGGGGCCAATGGGATATGGTGGCGAACCTGGTGGGCAAGTATGGCTTGGTGCCTCACGACATCTACCCGGATAACTTTAGTGCCCAGAACAGTGCGAAGATGAACTGGCTCGTAACAGTGAAGCTACGCGAGCATGCGTTGACACTGCGGCGGTTGGCGCAAAGTCAGCCCGAGAGACTGGCGAGACAGAAGGATGAATTTCTGAAAGAGATCCACACCCTGGTGACTATCATGTTGGGCCCGCCACCGAGTCCAAGTGAGGCCTTCCACTGGGAGTACTATGATGCCGATGGCAAATTTCAGGAAGTACACGATAGCCCGCAGGGATTTGCGAGACAGGCCTCTACGCAACTGGCCCGAGGAGATGTTGATCCCCGGAAGATGCTGAGCTTGGTCAATGACCCGCGAAATGAGTACGACCGATTATTGACAGTCGATAAACTGGGTAATGTAGTGGGAGGACGTCCGATCACATACGTCAATGTGGACATGAAGGTGAGTTCCTACGGAAAACCATGTGTTTCAACGGTGACCAACACGTTCCTAGACGATCAAAACCGCTGCCATTGCAATGCTTCGTGCAGGGCACCCTGTTTTCTTTGGCTGCGATGTTGGAAAATTCTACGACGCCAATCTTGGCGTGATGGATCCGTGGCTGCTGGACCTCAGATTGGGATTCAATACCACGCTGCGCATGGATAAGGCACAAAGACTGAGTACCGGCGAGTCATCCATGACCCATGCGATGGTGCTGACAGGCGTTCATGTCGAGAAGGGCCAGCCAGTGCGATGGCGGGTGCAGAACTCCTGGGGTGAGGCCGTGGGAGACAAGGGTTGGTTTGTCATGGCAGATGAATGGATGGACGAGTTTACGTATCAGGTAGTGGTTGACTCCCGGTTCGTTTCAAAAGAGGTGCGAGATATTCTAAATCAGGAACCAGAGGTCTTGCCACGATGGGACCCGATGGGAGTCCTTGCGTGACGAGTGGCCAATACTAGAAATATACGATAGTTGCAGATCTACAATGTTCTCCGTCATAGAGCATATCTGAAGGACAAAGGAGGTCCAGGAGACTTTACCGCATATTCACCGAAGCAAGTAGTACTCTGCCTCGCAGTAGAGAAGCCACATAATGCGGTAACCTGAAACTCAACAAGGCCGTCAGTATTGCTCCGAGAAGACATGAAACAGTCTCTAATCCTGAATTTGCGCGTTCTGAGGCATCACCAGTGGTGCCACAAGTTGTCAAACTTGTCAAACCATGTGACTCACACCCTCATTCTGCTGCACCCCATAGGCAAGGTACACACTCGCCCAAGGAAGCGTCTGAGTGTCAGTCTACCCGGACGTCCCTATGCAAGTCTAAGGTAGGTTGGATCCTATGGTGATCTGATCACCGTCTGTGCCTGATGACCCCCTGTACGATTATTGGTCCAATCAGATCATGGAGGGTCAGGAAACGCCAACCGACCAATGGCAACAATTCCTTCAACACCGATATTTCGTCGAACCGACGAGATACTCGTGGTTAGCTTCTGGGGAAGATGGAGCTTGGATCCGATAGGGAGACATTCGAGAATATTGCGAGGATCCACAGGGCTCATTTCGCTTGGGTTAATAATTGACTTGATGATATCAGCTTCAGAGAGAGACATGTTCTGTTGACGTTGACCGCCGTCTGTACCGATGTACTCCGTAGATTATAACTTTTTTAGGGTTTTTTTGCCCGTTTAGGCCTCTCTAACTAACTAACCCCAAGAGAGTACTAGAGTAAGATACATCTGACAGGTAATATCAAACACTCTTCACTCTTGTACATGCTAAAATCTGAATAATGTATCTTATCTCCACGGTTCCATACTCCTGGTCTCGGTGGCTTACTGTCGACCAGCATAGTAATTCTGTAGATCAAGCATGGTATGCAGATTCCCATGTTGGGCAACAAACTGCACGCTGCACACGAGTCCGAGCATAAAAAAAAGTCAAAAACGCTCTGGACCCACTGCACCGGTGCCCTTTGACTGGGCCTGTCCGCAAGCTCCCCGAAAATGGTAGAGAAACCGCGAGGTGTGGACAATGTCGGTATCAGCGGTATAGCTGACTCTCGAGTCTCGGCACAGTCTCCGTTTGATTCGGTCTCGTCGCAATGAGGCGAAAAAAAAGGGGGGAGGATCCGAAACCTTCTCCCAGAATGATGAATTCTTGCATGTAGTAAATTGCGACTGCCTACTGTTATGGAGCAAGTCACGGGAGGAGTATAGCAGAGTGACTGGGGGCAACTCCACCAACGCTGCATCCTGCCCTACAATTGGGTCAACCGCTCTTGTTCACCGCCATGATGGCCATTTCCGCATCGCCATCCTAATGGAACATACCACACCGAACATGGAAGGCTAAGACAAGTTATTTCCATTTGTTTCTTTTCTCCCGGCACAAGGTAACAGTTACGGAGTTTAAGCGATGACAAATAAAGGAGTAAAAAAAATAGCATCGCACTCGAGTCACATGTAACTCTGCAGTGTTCCTGAATGGCACGAAGAAGTGGTACAGTATACCAACAGAACCGAGTTGGTACATTGGTAAATCATGATTTGCCTCAGGATATGTCGAGCTCTGCTATGTTTCAAAGAGCAGGGCTTGGAATCCGATTGGGTTCGTTCCGTTTCTATATCCCTACCTGGCCTTTGTTGTCGGTTCCTGATTTGCATGTTGATATCCCCAACCCTCATCATGGGCTCCGGCAGTTTGGCACGAAGGATTCGAACAACATGGCCGGCTGCATGCAACGGCCGTAGGGATGGGCTCGACGCTTCAATTGCTTCCTGGCACCTAATTTGCTCTTGATTTCTTTCTTTGAACACCCCCGATACGCATTTCACGCGATAATCGCGAGTAACCCTACACCCTCAGTGATCTCACCCCAACCGTGCGAGGCCAAAAAGCTCGGACAATTGTTCTCAGAGAAACGTGGCAGCGGCGTGCTACTTCCTCATCGTCTTGCCTCATTACCTACATCTGAACTAGTAGTTCCTATTCTCCATACCTATGCACGCACGTACACATACTACCCCATCGAGTCTAGAGGGCCGTCAAACCTGAAACACCCATGATGTAGTGCACTACCGGAAGAGGAAATCGTCCAGATAAGCAGACGGTGCTTCGAGAAGACCACAAGGGGACTCCGGAGTGAGTCATACCTACTGCGTTGGGGGATGTGGGTCAGCTCATCCTCTTTGTTTCGTCTCATTGAAGGGAACCTTCTGTATCCTCTGTGGATCGCACTGCCTTAGTCGGCCTTAGCTAGTACCTTAGGACGTCCATGTTATAGGTAGCGTTGACTTTCCTGTTAGGTCGTGTGCTAGTACCGTAAGTAGCTTCATTGCGGGTAAAAGAGGGAATAAAAAAGAAAATGGGTGAGGAGCATTTATGGATCGCCGCTCTGCTTACTATTTTCTACCTGATAGACGGATTAAGGGAACACGTTTTCCCTTTAGGGTGGTCAGAAGTTGCTATTCGGCTGGGGGCTATCCTCCTCTGCAATTGTTTTTGCGATTTCGGCCGAAAAGTGGTATTTTTACTATGAGTCATATGTGATTGCAATAACGGATGCAATTGATGCCGATGGGGAGTTTGTGGTTTAATGCGAGAAAGTCTATGATGTCAATTGACTTTTGTACTTCAGTAGTAGTTTACTTGAGTTTAGATACATTGTTGAGTTAACTAACTACTAGTGCAGTAGATTAGGTAACGAACGCAAGGGATAGCAACGCCAAAGTGCCATGGGAGAACGTGACTCTGTGACCCCTCCAACCCTAATCCAAGGTCTGTGTGTCTATCATGAAGTACTACAAGGATTCGTCTCAAACTGCATGAGGGCCGCTCCGTTGCTTCGAACTAGGGTCACAGCTCTAAGCTAGTCATTGACCAAGGAGAGGAGAGAGCGAGCTTCAACCCAAGCTCGCCTTGTTTCTCTGCATGAGAACCATATCGAGCGAGTTTGGCCGTTATTTTACTATAGGTACTTCGGTTGGAGGGCTGGTTCCCCGCAGAACCGCTGGAAGCAGTGATGCCTTACCTGATTTAGAGCTGCTGACTTAGCATCGAGGATGAGTCGATGACGAGTCGGTTGCTAGCCCCAATTTTTTGAATCAAGAGTCGGCTCTGCTGATGCTGTTCCGTGATGCGATCGCGATGTCCTCCGGTTCGTTTGAATCATTGAGGGAGGGGGCTTACCTATAGTGTCAAGAACTATCGCTAGTATTACTCCCTTCTGCCGTGGGTGATTCTATTTCCATGATTGTTGTTTCTTGTTTCATGTATATTTTCTTATTATCGTTAATAGGTTTTTTTACATAATTTTAGTCGGGCGTTGGTTATCTTCGGCACCGTCCAATCTGATCTGTCTGTGCTTTTTTGCATGCCTCTGCTTCTGCGGTACATACGGAATACTGTCATCGCTCAAATCGTGCGGGAAGCACGGGTGTTTTGACGGAACGGGCGTCTGTGACCTGCGGACTAACCGGAAAAGCCAAAGGGCCCTTGCCCTCATCGGGTGGATCACTGGATCTTCCCCCGGCCCGGCCCTACTGTACCACAGATGAAGGCAGCAGAGAGGCAAGGATATGTCTAGCAAAGCAGTCGTATAGGGGGATTTGATCTATCTGAGGCATCTACTTACAAGATGTAACTCATTAAAGCAGTCCGACTTGAATATCACCGGTCTGTGGCTGATGAAGCTGGTCACACTATGTATGGGAATGATTGGCCGTGATCGACCGAATGATGGGCCTCTTGATACAGTATTGTATGACACTCTTGTCCATCTGATCATGGCCAAAGCCCCTCCCTCTCAGGGTTCTTCCCCTCGGACGGGTAGACGTATGTATCATGGTACCGTCATGTAACCCGCAAGCCAATCTTATTCTGAAAGTCGATCATGGGATGATGGAACGGTGGTGATGCGCACAGACAGGCCTTTTTTGGGCATCACCACGGCCAAGAAACCCAAGATGTGTAGGCAAACGGGCTCAGGTACCTATAGTACTTCATTGCTTCGTGGAGGGAGGGAGGTTTCGGATGGTTTGGAGACTCGTTCCATACATTACCAATCATATTGTTCTGTTCGTGCTGAGGAACTTGCGGTGCCTGAGTCAGGCTGGTGCGACCGCATCCGGTACCTACAGATTGAAGGAGGTGAAACTTGAGCGGAGGGTCCCCATTCCGTCAACTGGATTGGGGGGAAGAGGGAATGGGGGGTGAAGAGAAGTCCATCTGGATGACTGTTGAGGGGACTGTGAGAGTGAAGAAGATTCGATAGGCTATCGATAAACGATGGTTCTCGGCCCCACCGGCGGTCATTCCATGGTTCGGATACCGACTACTTTGGAGGTACCAGTACCAAGACTACATCCTACTCCGTAGTTGGCATGTCCTGAGAACTACCTGTATCAAGATGTCGGCTATTCCGGCTAGAAGTTGCCTCCAGGGACAGGAACGAGGGGTTCAGTGGGAAGGTCACTGAGGATATACATCGCCATACTATCATGCACAGAGGACACACATACATATGATATCAGATTGAGTTCTGTATAGGTATCTGTACATACAATGTACATACTCTGTCCTCGGTATAAAGAGCAATGTAGGAGTGGTGCATTGCTTGCATGGAGGGGTATTGCTTACACATGAAAATACTGGTAGTAGGCACTGAGTATTACTGCTATACCTTCTTTGTACTAGTTTGTTAGGCTGCTAGTCTGTGAGAGTCCGAATTCTCGCGCTCTCTCTCCTCTTTACCCGCCAGGCCCTGACCGAGCACTCAGTCGGTACATCTAGGAAGGGAGTGACCTCCACGGACACAGTAATCCGCGGGAGACGCAAGTATCAATCAGTCAGAGTCATTATTCATCCAGGACAAAAGGACTGATGAGTAACGCCTGCTTATTCATCCAGGCTCTCGGTGCCAAAGGAAAAAAAATTCCCCTGCCAGCTGCACGTCTGCCCAACGAAGCATCCAATGACCGGTGCTCGTTAATCTCGGGAACAGCCAGAAATCGTCGCCTCGCCTTTTTAGCTTTTCCGCTGACCGCTGGAAGGTCCTCATGTCTTTGGTAGCAGCGTTTAGTGACTTTCTGTGGGCGTATGGGCCCTTTGTGTTTAGGGGCCGATGGAGAATTCCCTTGGGAGAGATTTCTATGGAGCAATCGAGAAAGATGAATTAGGATTGAGATTTATGGTTAATATTATTTACTAGTGTTATTTATTTTATTTTATTTTGTTCTATTTTATTTCCTTTTTTATTTTTTCATTTTGTTTTTAATTGTCTTGTTGATTTTATTTTTATTTTTTTATTGTTTCTATCAAATTATACACTGGTACCTGAGGCACTATCACGATTTCCCTGAACCATCCCGAACCTGAAAGATATATGGACTTCCCCCTCCCTCTTCATCTGGTCCTTCCCTCCTCCAGAATCCAACGGATCTAAACTTCAAACTCTTTTTTAGCAAAGAGGCTTCTCCTGATCACAAGAGACCTCTTCTTTCCCCTTTACAAGAAACCGATCTTCTTCTTTTCCTCCCCTCGAACTTTGACTACCACCCTACTTTTACTTCCTCTTCTCCATACTCTTCTACCTCCACTACCGACCTTACTTTCTACCTACTTTCTACTCTTATTCTTTTTTTTATAAAACGCCTTCATTCTCTATACCGTGACATCCAATCATCCTGTCTCTCTCCCTCTTCTCTACTTGTCCTCATCATATCCTCAATCCAACCACCCAAATAAAAAAAACCCCGCACGTTTTTTCCGTACAATCAGATTACACACCGCCTCTTGACTACTATCACGGCGCTTGTCTCCAAACAACCTTTTTCATTCTTCATTTTCATCGTATACACACATATTCACAGTCATGGCAAGGTATTCTCAACCGTCATTTGATTTTTACCAACAATCTCCCTCAAATTTGGATGCAAAGCCTTCATTTCCCGAGGAAGACGAGATGAGTGTATTGGATGATAAGATTCTCGACTCGACGTCGCCCGAACTTTCATCTTCCATTGCCGACCACCGGCGCTCTTCATATGATCATGCACCGGATGCTTTCTCACATCGTGATTCAGTCTGGTCCGACTTCTCCCAGTCCGTTCACAGCAACCAATCCCGGCATAACTCCCATGTCGGCCATCATCTTTTCGAGTCCGCTCCGAATCCTTTCATGAGACTGGACGGTGCTCACCACCCAGCCACCGCGTACGGCCAGCAGGCATCTTGGGCGCTTTCCAAGGAGACTGGCTCATGCACACCCGCCGCCATGTACGACCATCATTTCCCATCGGACCTCGACAACGGCTCGTCGGCGCCGTTCTCGGGGGGTGCTGTTGGTCCGGTGAGCACTATCAACATCCCGTCCATGTCCTACCGTCCCGGAATGGCCTTTGCGCATCCCGGTGCTGTGGCCATGTCCCCGCAGTCCAGTCAAGGATGGATGCCTGCATCCACCGACATGCCGGATGCTGTTGCTCGCACCACCAAGAGCCCTACTTATCGAAATAGCTCTCCACTAAGCATCCGACGGGATGGAATTCGAAAAAAGAATGCTCGTTTTGAGATCCCAGCAGAGCGGACGTTAAGCAACATCGACCAGCTAATCTCCCAGTCGACCAATGAGGAGGAGATCAAGGAGCTGAAGCAACAGAAGCGGTTGCTGAGAAACCGTCAAGCTGCGTAAGTACAACCCTCACTGGCTGTCCCGCTTCATGGTTCACTAACAATTACACTTAGTCTGGATTCGCGCCAACGGAAGAAGTTGCATACTGAGAAGCTGGAGGAAGAGAAGAAGCAGTTCACCCAGATCATCAGCGACCTCGAGGAGGACTTGCAAAACATGAGGCTACGGGAGGCTGAACTTATGCGCGAGAAGAACGAATTGTTCGGTGCGCAGCAGGAGCTCTACCACCATCTCAACAATATGGCCATGGAAAAGGAGGAACTGATCCGCGTGCATACCTTGGAGACCGCCGAGCTTCGCAAGAAGAACAACATCCTTAAGGAAACCGTGGAGAAGCTTGAGAGACATGCCAGACCCTCTACCTCCAATATGGCAACTGACTTCTCTGACTTCGAGAACCTCACCATGGACAACACTCCCTGGGAGGAACTTACCATGGTCAACAGCCTCTCCCTGGAGGCTGATCCAGTTACTAGCGCTCCTGCCAACGAGAGGAGCACAGAGAAATCTGCGAACAGTGACTACCCCTTCAGCTGGAACGCTTTCTACATGTGTCTCCTTTTTGGTGCCTTCATCGCCTCCAACGGTACTTCTCTTTCTGCTCGCGCTATTCCGCAGCTGTCGGAGGAATACCGCGCGGAGTCTGCCAACGTCCTCAAGGCCGTCTTGTCTTCTTCCCCACCAGAACTTGCACAGCCTTCGAACCAGGCCGCCGTCTCTGCGTCGGCTGGCCCGCTCCCGACAACTATTAGTGGGGCGGAGATGGCTCAGATGACTGCAGGCACTGCCCCCGCGTCCAACCTCGATGAGCTCCACAACTCGTTGGCGATGCCTACTAAGGCGCAGGAACAGGAACAGGTCTTCTCGCTCAATGCTGATCAGTACAACTCCTTGACCACTTATGATGACAACGGTGCTGAATACAAGCCGCAACAGGCTTCCCACCTCCAACAAGCGTTAGCTGTGATGCGGGGCAATGTTGCTCAGAAGATGCCGAGCAAAGCCACATCTGATGTCTACTCGAGATCGCTCATGTGGGATCGGGTTCCTGATAAGGTAATCCAGGACTTCCGACGAATGGTCCAGGAATACGGTGTTGCTCCCGTCAAGGAAGAACATGCCGGCTTCAGTCAGTCCTAAGTAGCATAGCCAACAGGGACTGAAGTCATCGTACACCATCCATCTCAACTCTCCTCACCATATTCAGAGAAAACCACCTTACCTAGCCTTCCTTGAAAGCAAACGTCCTCATCGGTTCCTCTGCTTTTTTCGCCTCTCTCGTCTTCTTTCGTTTGCAAACCAGTTTACTCTAGCGCTTTTTTTTATTTTTACGGATATACGACGATTAAACCAGACATTAGCCATATGCATGCATAGACAGCTTACCATTTACTTCGACTGGATATATTTAACCGACTAGCTCTTCATTGACCTCGTCTCACAATTTAGCGATGTGTTTATATTTTTCGCGCTCCTTCGGAATTTTCGGCGTATATATGATTTACCGTTTTCTTGGGTTGGGTTTGGGAATGAATCTCACGGAAAGTCAGAAACATATTGCATCTATGTATACTCAAACTTCTTGCGTGTTCTTCTTTCATGATTTTGTTTATGAGTTTCGGGGAGGCATGATCTTATTTAACGCTGGACGCTGTTTCCAGTCTGAAAACAGCAAAACGGTCCCACAGAACGACCTTTTTGATGAGCATTGCATTGATTATGGTTCAGGAACTATTGTTTTACTCTTGTTATTCTTGCGTTGGGTTGCATTGCGAGTGAGCTGAACTGGGCTAAGGGTGGTTCTCTTGTTACGATTATTCTTATGATATGACTGATATGTTCTATGATGAAAAATGCCTGTTAATGTTTTATGTTGATGATACTTTCTGGACAGTTGGGCCACGACATATGGGTGGCCCTTTTCTTGCATGCCTTGTTTCTGTCTTTTGATTTCCTTTGTGAAATACTTCTATACGGGTCTCCTCTCAGCGGGGCTGGCCTTTCTTTTGCACATGGCTTTACTGTTGGGCAGTAGCCCATGCCATTCCTTTGAATCACTTTTCTTTTGTCAATCAAATCTATGTATTATGAAATCATGGTTTGCATTGCATATATCTCTAATCCACTGGATCAATTGATGACGATATGAGTTTCACATCCTCCCGAGTTCCCAGATCTTGCATCTGTAGGTATCAGTACACCGTAAGCGTACTTACTCTTCCTTGCCGTCTGCAGAAGGTGTAGAAGCACTGCACAATGACATCTTTACATGCAGCCATACATGAACCCCACCTACCTTTAATCTGATCACGATGAGTCATTCCGAATCTCAGCCTCTACGTACTACCTTCCTCTCACCAGGAAATATGTACAGCACGCATATATATATATATATATAAATCGAGTGTTTCACTCCAAATTCCTGGAATCTATTCATGAACCCGGGAAGAATAGCGTGTAGTACCATCACACCAAGAACTCAAGTCATTGAGTCACAGGCCCACCAGCAACAGGTCAGCGGTGAGGGTACAAAGCATGTAAATGCAAGAAGGAAACCAACATTAGATTGACAAATAAAACAAATTTCCGGGGCCAATGTTACATCAACAGAGTACAACAGGGAATCAAGAATGACAAACCAAATAAAGTGGAATACAAATCATAAGATAGACACTAAGCAAAAGTACCAATGGTATAGATTGGGTTGCCGTCAAAATGAGGCTGGCATTGGGTCATCAACATCGTTGCAAGTCACTTGGTTAAAGGTCAGATCATACTGGCGCCTTCCGCTTGTGGCACCCAGTATGGATCGTAGATGGTAATGAAGTGAAAGGTAGGTGTGTAGTGTGCCTCCCTTATGGGCCACCCCCATTATTAGGGCGATGATATTCCCCCCTCGTCCTATGAGCGAAGACGTCTGGCTGGCTGATCTCAGTAGCTGAGAAATAACTCTATCTCCAATGATGTAGTCGAGAGTCATCTGATGAACAAAGAGACGGGCCCATAAACGGGGTTTCTCGGTGGAACGAGGCTGTAAGGTACCGGGAGCATTCGGTTCACTTTGGGTCGTATTTCTCTTTCCATATCCTGTAATTCGAGTAACGAGCATGTCAGCCTAAAATTCGGACAATTCATAGGTCGGTATGGGTGAGCATTGTGGTTGGTTGTAGGCGTGAGAGCGGTTTGCATGGCGCAGCTGTAAAGATGCGACGAGAGCCTATCGATTGAAGCGCTGCCGCTGATTCCTGACATGATAGCTGCAGGTGATAGCGAAGCGCGAATCCATACAGGCGGCACTTCACCACAATCTTAACGAGGTTTGCAGGGGAAACGCCCAAGATCCAAAAATAAAAAATATTCTAAGGATTGGCCTAACGTACCAAGAATTCCCAACTAATTTGCTGCCTTTCTGTTCGGCCAATCGGTAATATTTAGCAGCCGAGAACTAAACATTGACGCAACTGGGTTAGTCAACTGGACAAACAAGAGTTCCTAAGAGGACCAAGCGCAAAAGTGATGCGAATCTCAAAGGTATTGATGCCCGAGAAACGAGACCATGATGACCAGGGTAGGTATAGCAAAAGTCTCGAGCTTGTACCATCGCTAGAAGGATGCGCTGATGCAATCAAACGTACCTTATCTTTTTTCCCGCCAAAACCCTCTAGGTAACACCACGCGACCTCGTTCATAGCGTCAGTGTCACCAAGATTTGCGGCCGTTTCGAAGTACTGGCGCGCTGCGGCAGGGTCTTTCTTGACTCCCCAGCCGTTGCGGAAGCAGTTACCCAACTCGAAGATAGCAAGGACCAATTCCCCTTTGGCTGCACCACCCTTTTTCATGCCTGCTTGGAGAGCCTGGGACTCAATCAATGCCGAGTTTGATGCTGCAGCTGAGAGATAGGTCACTGCCTGTTCTTCCGATTTGGGACATCCCCAACCATGTCTGGAGACGAATCCTGTTAGAACGTGTCTGGCAATACGAAAAGTAAAAGGCAGCACTAGAAGGTAGGATGTTGATAGGAGGGGTTCAAAAGAACCTAAGATGCTGTGGAGTAGTTCTTACCTTAGTGCGAGGCCGTAAAGTACTTGGCTCAGTGCGTTATTCGTACCGTTGGGATCTGCCAACCGACGAAACATTTCCGTTGACTTCTCCAATTCTGCAAGGATAACCTGTGTTAGTACATGTTTTCGAGTGCCTCTATTATGGCTTGTTCCCTACGTACCTCCAGCTTCATGGAGCCGAATCGCTTCTTGGATGTTAACCTATAAATGGCGTTAGCTTCGAATCTACAATCAGTACAACCGCAACTGCAGTGTATCTCTTACATCTCCTTGAGGATCACTGAAACCGCTCCGACTAGAGCTCCTTGACCGTGATTCTATACTATGTCTCCCGAAGCGCGGCGAAGAAGGCGATAACGGAGATCCAAGATTCGGATTACGCTGCACCAAGACCGTTGCTCTTTTCTCCCACTGAGCCTCTCTCTCCTGCTCATCACCTTTCTCATTGTTTATTTGCGGAAGATCAGACGGGATATTGGTCGAGGTAGCGGTGGAATTCCGCGAGCTGCCCCGGTCGCGATGAAGCAATTGCGACAGCCTTCTTTCGCGCGGTTGAGACGGTGGAGATCCTAGGGATTCAGATGGCGCTCTCGAGCGACTAAATGGATTCAGTGACCGACGGCGCGAGGAAGAGCTAGGCGGTGACACTTCGAGATGTCTGTTCTGTTGGTGATAGACATCATCACCTTCGTAGATTGGTGGGGCGACGACTTCCTGGGAGGTGGTATCGGATCGAATGATTTGAGGAACCGGGCTCAGAAACGCGGAGGGGACACCCGCTGCATACTGGCCACTGGTATCATTGATTCTGTCCTTCTTATGAAGTATCTCTCGCAAAGGCATTTTTGTAGGGCGTGCTGATCGCTCGGAGAACTGCGGAGCGGACCTCGGGAAGTCTACCCGAATTGTGTGCAGCGTTTAATTTGAGGAATTGGTAAGTGCGGAGAGAAGATGACAAGTAGAAGGAAAACCGGGGAACCGTTGATGTTGAAATATCTTGCAAACACGGGCAAAAAAAGCCTCAGCCTTCTGGTCGAATGGTAGGCAGGCAGAAGCGCTGAGGTTGGGGGCAGTGTCAGAGGTGAGCCTCGTACAAGGACAATTGATGATATTTTAAGTTAGTGCCTGTCATGCTTTTCTTTCATCTCTGTTTTGGTCGTCTTGGCCCCCAGTTGCCGGAATACAATGAGTCTGGTCATTCTTGTCGCATCCATTGCGCTCGGCCATACAGTTGAAGCGTTTACCCCGCGGATTACTCATGAAGATCTCCCCTGATTGTTTGGATTCGCATACCCTTAATGAAGTGTACCGCAATCTCTCTTTATCGCAGTCGATTTGATCCAATAGTCAAGCACAAAAGCGGCCCAGGTTCAATGAAGGAGATTCAACAGAAGGGGTCTATCTTCTGAGATAGCTGAATCCGATGACGTCTCAATGTCTTAAAAATGCATGCATTATTGAGTGGGTTTGTCAGCAGGCATGCAACGAAGGCTTTTTATGCAGGCTGATGGTCCACACCTTCCTAGTAGACCATCCACAAACAATCAGGCGTTCGTACACTCACTAGATAGAGCGTTAGTTTTTTAAGTCCGAAAAAAAATAGCAGTGTTAATTTTTTTTTCTATGTTTTTAGCTAGTCTCTTACACTTTAGGATGGTCCGTTTCACTTCCATCCAGCATTTTAATTGCGAAAGACGCACAATGAAATTGGAAGAGACGCAAATCAGACTGCAACAAAGGAGAAAAAAAAAAAAAGAACTAACAGTAGACATGGAAGACAATCGGCGTTTGACTTGAATAAGGGCATCCTGTGCATGGCCAATACTGAGTATTTGAACATTCAAACGACAGGGGCGACCTTGGTCCCCCATCCCTTGGTAGATCAGCGTTCGGAAGTTTCTTCAGAGATATCGAAAAAGATCCGATTTACATTAGGTCATTAGCTATTTTGCTTAGGAACTCGTATTGGTATGTCTAATGTAGCACAGGAAACAGATCTTAAATTTATACATATTGCTAATAGCGAGGCTATTCATGCAACGTCCATTTACTGGGCCTTGGAGGAGGACATGATGCCTATGGATCCAAATTAGTATTGAAACGGACAAAAGCAACAACTGCATATATGCTTGGAACTTACGCTCAACATCGGCAACGCTCTGCTGGAGGATCTGCTGGAGGACCTTGGGGTTCTCAAGCTCCTTCTGGATCTTGCCGATGACAGACTCGGCAAGCTCACGCTGCTGGCGCTGCTTAACCTGACCTTCGTAGCGAACCCACGAGTCGAGAGCCTGCTTGGCCTCGTGGGCAAGGGCAGTGCGCTGCTCGAGCTCATAGGCTTGGGCCTCAAGCTGGGCGGTTTCCTTTAGTCGATCGTCAGCAATCCCTTGTTTCATGAAATCCTAACACATTGCAAAAGAACGCAAGGCTTATTTACCTTGGAAACAGCGAAGAGCTGCTTGGTGACATCAACAACACCAGCAAGCTCCTGGACGTTATCCATACGCTGCTTGACAGCGTTGGTGTGGTCGGCACGGGCAGCGTTCAAGATATCCTTGTGCTTCTGGACCTGGCCCTCAGCCCACTCACGGTACATGGGACCACCGTACTTGGCAGCAGCGGTGAAAACACTGAGAAGACAGAAAGCAGCAACGGTTTCCTCGTTCATGACATAGAGCTCATTGCTGATAGCGGCAATGGAGAGACCGGCAGCGGCGGAGAGGGTGGCGGTCTTGGAGACCAGGGAGTTGCCGGGAAGGGCGTCAAGGATCGACTGGGCCTTCTTCTTGGGGTCCTCGGTAGGGACGCTGGAGGCCGAACGAGACACGGTCAGGTTGGCGATAGGAGCGACGTTGCGCGTGACGGTCGGCCGGAGCCGGGCAGCACCTAACTAGGGTTAGCGACAAAAATCGAGTGTTCGACGGGACCGTATAGAGTTGCGTGAGGCATACCAATGGCGCTCTTAGCAAGACGCGAAGCCATTGTAACGATGGGAAGACCTTGACAAGATGTGATGGATGAACGGAACTGAGGAGACTTGAAGTCGGGATGGTTTGGGCGGTGCGGGAAGACACTAGCCTACTTCAGTATAGCGCGGCTTATCGGAAAAACCGTTAACCGAGGAATTTCCAAAAATTCATGGTTTGATGAAGAGTAAATGCACCAAAAGGCGTACGATTTGCATTTAGACTACGTTCTAAAAATTTTCGGACACAATGCCTGCCCCTACGGTCGGAGCCACGAGCTCCAAGAAAAGAAAGAGCCTCAAAGAGAGCGGTGTCCCGTCGTCGAAACGTCGTGCAGTGGCAGAGAGCGATAGCGCAGATGTGATGGTCGAAATCTCTCAATTGGAAGAACAGATTTCCGAGTCGCGAAAATACTACAACAACATCGCCAAGTTGATCTCGATGCTCAATGTGGACGAAAATGCTACCAATCCAAATTTGGCCGTCGCAGTATCCCTCTGTCGAGTGTTCAGCAGATTGATTGCCGGTGGAGATATGGCGGAGACAAGCAGGGCCGCAGAGAACGAGAAGATTATTGCGGCATGGTTGAAGGAACGCTGTCGCGAATACCAGAAGGCGCTTTCCGCCATACTGCGTGAGGGTGATACATCTGCTAAGGTTCGTGGCTCCCAGATGGCTCCCGAGTCCAACTCATGCTAACCCCAAGCAGCTCACAGCCCTCACACTCTGCATGCGCATGATCAGCGAACGTGCTACCCATATCCCTGGCGAAGACACTCAGGTCTGGTTATCTGGTCTGTTCAAGAATGTCATCGAAGCCATTGTCGAAACTGGCGACAATGAGGCACTGCGGTCCGAGTTCCTCGAGAAGTTCGCAAAGGAATACGAAGACGTGCGGTTCTATACATTCGTGCAGATTGCGTATGCCACACCACCACATCCCCTTGAAAAGTCCCAGACAGTGCTAACAAGCCCCGAAGCGATATCGCAGATACGGAACAAAGCACAGAAACCCTCGACATTCTCATCTCCATACTTTCATCCTGCGACACGGTCCCGAGCCCCGAGCACGAATTCAAGAACTTCTACGTCAAATCCAGCAAAAAGAACAAGAAGCTCGTCTCCATTAATTCCCACAAGAAGCGCGCCCAAGACGCCTGGCTCGCCGTCCTCCGAAACAACATCTCTGAATCCCAGCGGAAGACCCTCCTCCGTATCATGGTCCACAACATCGAGCCCTGGTTTAGCCGTCCTGAACTGCTCATGGACTTCCTCACAGACTCTTACGACGTCGGCGGCGCAACCTCCCTGCTCGCCCTCTCCGGTCTCTTCTACCTCATCCAGGAGAAGAACCTGGATTACCCACAGTTCTATCAAAAGCTCTACTCGCTCCTCGATGCCGACCTGCTCCACTCCAAACACCGTTCCCGCTTCTTCCGCTTGATGAACACTTTCCTCGCCTCCACCCATTTGCCGGCTACTCTTATCGCCAGCTTCATCAAACGTCTCTCTCGTCTTGCGCTTAACGCCCCTCCAACCGCCATCGTTGTGATCGTCCCCTTCATCTACAACCTCCTCAAATCCCACCCCACCTGCACATTCATGCTCCACCGCGTTATCAAGGACGAGATCAAAGCCGAATTGGAAGCTGAGGGCATGGACGACCCGTTCGATCCAGAGGAGCCCGATCCGGTTCGCACAAACGCCATAGAGAGCAGTCTATGGGAAATTCACTCCCTCCAACAACACTATCATCCCAACGTTGCTGCGATTGCACGCATTATATCTGAGCAATTCACGAAACAGTTCTATAACCTTGAAGATTTCCTGGACTATACCTACCAGGGCATGGTGCAAGCGGAACTGGGAACTGAGGAGAAACCCATGAAGCGGATCCCCGTTATTGAGTATCACATCCCCAAGCGGATATTTACCGATCGAATGTTGGAAGAGGACGGAGGCGTAGATACCGCACCGGGGAGCATTGTCAGAGGGTTATGGGATTTTGCATAAAGGTTACGCGCGATGCACAGGTAGACTTTCATTTTCTTCTTTAGCGTATATAATTGGTTTGGTTTGGTTAACATACCGAATATAAGTTTACACATCAGGACCGTGAACAAATGTATCAAGTCTTAGTTTATCATTAAGTCTAGTTAATAGACCACCTTGCCCTAAAAGCAGGAGCTAACTGGAATAATGGATCTATCTAAACAAAACATTACGAAGAAGTTCCAGCATTCAAACGCCATAATCCCAACTCCAGAAGAACAGCAATAAAGCCACCCAAATCAGATCCTCTCACCAACGCCTCGCCGACCGACTACCATCAGGCCTCCAATTGTCAGCCCCATGATACTCTTCCTCTAGGTACTCAACCTCAGCATTATTCCCTGTATAGCTCGACAAAGGCATATAGGACCCCGACGCTGCCGATGCCGCCTCTTGCTGCCACTGGCGATAAAGATAAGGCGAGACAGCAACCATGCCCATACCCGACTGCTGAACAAAATACTCAGGCCACATGGTCTCGTGCTCCTCCGCCACCGGATCTCCAGGATGATAGTCGCAGAAGACGTCTAAAGCAAACACACCCCGCTTCATGTCATCGAAGAGCTCATCGCTCACCTTGACCGGGATGCCCTCGATATGCACGCGCATTTTGTTCAAGATGCTTGCGCCTTCTTGCGTCTGCGTCTGCGTCGCACGCCGACTTCGTCTTCCATTTGTTCCAGTATAAGCAGAATGTCTTTCTCGGTCGGGGCGTACGCGATGGCGTACTCCATTCGCAGGGTGAGCTGGTGGAGTTCGTTTGCTACGGTGCGGAATAGGATGTCGACTTTGGTGAGGGCGGCATTGACTCGTGAGCCAAGGGAGCGTGCGAAGGCCCGTGGATAGAGTCGCTCCCAAAAGGCGAGCCAGTAGAAGACGCCTGTTCGGGACTTGCGGAGGCGGGTGAGTTCAAGCGTCGTGATGACACTTTGGCAGAGTGATAGGGTGTGTAGGGCTCCTCTTCTGGTGTCTTCGATGGAGGCCTGGGATTCGTCTTCGTTTGTCGATACTGGTTCTGTGGGGTTTGGTGAGTCGGCTCGGCTGACGCTGTCCATCGATCTGTAAAATCGATGTGATGGATCCGGCGCTGTTGGTCTGGCTGGTGGCAGATCCGTTTCGACAGTCTGCGATGGGGGTCCAGCGCGTATCGGGGCCGCTGGTAGTTGTGTTTGCAACATCCTCGTAGCAGCTGACGGGACAACAGTATTAAGACTACTAGATAGATTGAAGTATCATGTAAAGCGGAATCAAGTGGATTGAGATGTCGGCTGAGGAGAACAGAAACGAAGGACAAGTAAGATGACAATCAAACGAATGTAGGATTAAAGAGCGACTTGGCGAACTATGTCATGAGTGCAGATAAAGACATTATTATTATTCAGTGAATGGCGACTGAGTTGGGAAATGTAGATACAACTGGTATTTGAAGGTTCACAGGATGTGTTCGAATCCATAACCACTGTGGACATCCTAAGTATAGACCACAAAGGAAGGAACGCTGGAGTGACTGGGTCGATCGCGAGATAAAAGATGAATGTAACTCCATTCAGGGCCAGATGCAACCGAATGATTCCGGACTGGAATTTTGCAGAGGAATTTGGTTTATTTAAGCGGGCCGGCGAGGGTGATGGCTTTCCACACTCGGTATGGTTGATGTTGGCTGCATTTCCGTTTTCGGTATGCCACGCTCAGCCCTAGAGATAAGGCTGAGATAGACTGCCACCGTTACCATCCCATCGCTTAACTGGATTATTTTTGGAAAAAGAAGAAGAAACTGATCTTCCATGATCCTTCCTATTTGAAATTTCGTTCAGTCCTTTGGTAACAGCCAATCAACTGAAGAACAACTACTCTGAATCTCGATTTCACTTGTCCTCTGATAGGTCTACTCAAATAAACACCAGGAAAAGGATGAAAGAGAAAGGGATTGAAAGGTTTGATTGTGCATTCCTTTTCTTTATTCTTCTTTCGTTCCTCCACGCATGATGTTATTATACGTGTGTATGCTTTGAAGCAACAGCGACACCTTTGTGTTGGAAGCAAGCATATACCAACCTAGGATGATTACGCAAATATAATGCCCGTAAAACTTAGCTTCAGTTCTGATAACGCTGGCCAGCGAACAGTCAACCCTTTAAGCATCAGACCTAAAGAAGTTCTATAGAGCTCTTAGTATTTCCTTTTTTTTAAAAAAAAAGAAAAGAAAAGAAAAAGAAAAAA